>NW_028122813.1:0-143506 GCF_965194805.1 Balaenoptera borealis | reverse complement strand
GCCAGAATAGGGCCTGAAGCAATCCTGCACTTTTGCGGCCAGCTCCCAAGAAAGCGAGTTGAAAAATGGAGCTCAGGGGCACTGCAATTCACAAACCTGCAGAGTTAGAAATGATAACTCTCGTCCACAAATATATGGAGGGAAGGCTACGAAGAGGATTTGAAAGCAGGCAGAATTGCAGGAAACCGATTTCAGGAGGTAGATTCGAATCGCCTTTAAAGCACAGGAAAAGCGGCAAAACCTCGACAATGATGCCCTTGGCCAAAAAGGGCGTATGCGTTTTTTCCTGAATATATTCAGGAAAAAACGCATACGCCCTTTTTGGCCAACCAAGCAACCTGGAAAGGCAAATCAGCGCTACAAAGAAGTCTCGCTTCCCATCGGTCAAAAGGGCCATGCTGAATAAAGTGTCAAAACCAGAAATGCAGGACAGGCCATGGAGAAATGGGAGCCTTGCTACGCTGATGGGTGGGCTGTTAATTGCCAACAGCCACTCTGGAGAAGTGTACGGTGTGTCCTGAAACATCTAAAAAACTCAGCTTAGAGAGCATAGGGCACTTCCACTCATGGGCGTATAAATTGGGAAAACTAAAAATCAGCAAGACACAGGCACCCCAAAGTTTAGGGCTGCTCTGTTGACAAGAACCTCCACTTCGTTACACCTTAAACATCCCAGGAAAGAGAAGAATGGATAAAGAAGTTGTGGTCCTTATGTACAATGGAATATCACTCAGCCATGAAATCAACGTCATAAGGCTAGGAGCAGCATGATGAGTGGATTTAGGTACGACGATTCTAAGTGAAATAAGTCACACAGAAAAAGACACTTATCATAAGATATCACTTACAGAGGGAATGTAAAAACCGCTACCCTTGAACTGAATTACAAAACAGAACAGAGTCGCACGTTTAGAAAACACACTATGGCTGCTTAACGGGAAAGGTGAGGTGGGGTGATGCATAAAACAAGGGTTTCAAATTAGCTCAGTACCGTTCCATAAACCCAATATGTAATAGACAAGACCTACTCCTTGCTCAGTGAACTGGACTCAACAACCCCTATTCACCGCCCAAGAATATATCTGACTAGTAAGAATCTTAAAACCTATGTAGTGATATCTCTCTGTAAGTGAGTCAAGTGGGTGTAAAGCGGCATAAACACAGCAGTGCAAAGCAGCTAAACCCTATTATAAAAATCAATTACTTTTAAAAACCCGTGAAACAAAGACAGTGAAAGAGAGAGAAATTCTTACAAAATTCGTTCAGGGGCTGCGATGCCACCTGGATTGACCATATCTAGACCCACAGCTGATTGAGACATAAGGGTGGACACTCTTGGGGCTGAGAGGTTTGGTGAGGTTGGGTGAGCTAACGCAGACCCTTTAAAGTAATACGGCGTGGTACCCATCCCATGGGTCCCAAATCTCCAGGTTCCAGGGCATCTTCCTACGTCGAAAACATGCACGAGCAACCCAGAAGATGGTACACCGTGTGACCGGGAAAGGTTTCTAAAACGCACCTCATTTCTCATCTCCTTGTGCTCCGGTTCGCCATTCCAGCCGCTTTACTAGCAATCTCCCTCCTTGGAGAATCAGCACCTTTAACCTCCTGTTCCGTACACGTTGCAATTTGTCCTGAGGATGAACGGGAAGAGGGGGAACCAATGAGAGACTAGCTCTAGGTGTTGGGACAGGCACAGGTCACTCTATTTTCCCATCAGGAAGCAGAATTAACCACAGGCTCAGCCTGCCGCCCGGAGCCAGAATAGGGCCTGAAGCAATCCTGCGCTTTTGCGGCCAGCTCCCAAGAAAGCGAGTTGAAAAATGGAGCTCAGGGGCACTGCAATTCACAAACCTGCAGAGTTAGAAATGATAACTCTCGTCCACAAATATATGGAGGGAAGGCTACGAAGAGGATTTGAAAGCAAGGCAGAATTGCAGGAAACCGATTTCAGGAGGTAGATTCGAATCGCCTTTAAAGCACAGGAAAAGCGGCAAAACCTCGACAATGATGCCCTTGGCCAAAAAGGGCGTATGCGTTTTTTCCTGAATATATTCAGGAAAAAACGCATACGCCCTTTTTGGCCAACCAAGCAACCTGGAAAGGCAAATCAGCGCTACAAAGAAGTCTCGCTTCCCATCGGTCAAAAGGGCCATGCTGAATAAAGTGTCAAAACCAGAAATGCAGGACAGGCCATGGAGAAATGGGAGCCTTGCTACGCTGATGGGCGGGCTGTAAATTGCCAACAGCCACTCTGGAGAAGTGTACGGTGTGTCCTGAAACATCTAAAAAACTCAGCTTAGAGAGCATAGGGCACTTCCACTCATGGGCGTATAAATTGGGAAAACTAAAAATCAGCAAGACACAGGCACCCCAAAGTTTAGGGCTGCTCTGTTGACAAGAACCTCCACTTCGTTACACCTTAAACATCCCAGGAAAGAGAAGAATGGATAAAGAAGTTGTGGTCCTTATGTACAATGGAATATCACTCAGCCATGAAATCAACGTCATAAGGCTAGGAGCAGCATGATGAGTGGATTTAGGTACGACGATTCTAAGTGAAATAAGTCACACAGAAAAAGACACTTATCATAAGATATCACTTACAGAGAGAATGTAAAAACCGCTACCCTTGAACTGAATTACAAAACAGAACAGAGTCGCACGTTTAGAAAACACACTATGGCTGCTTAACGGGAAAGGTGAGGTGGGGTGATGCATAAAACAAGGGTTTCAAATTAGCTCAGATACCGTTCCATAAACCCAATATGTAATAGACAAGACCTACTCCTTGCTCAGTGAACTGGACTCAACAACCCCTATTCACCGCCCAGGAATATATCTGACTAGTAAGAATCTTAAAACCTATGTAGTGATATCTCTCTGTAAGTGAGTCAAGTGGGTGTAAAGCGGCATAAACACAGCAGTGCAAAGCAGCTAAACCCTATTATAAAAATCAATTACTTTTAAAAACCCGTGAAACAAAGACAGTGAAAGAGAGAGAAATTCTTACAAAATTCGTTCAGGGGCTGCGATGCCACCTGGATTGACCATATCTAGACCCACAGCTGATTGAGACATAAGGGTGGACACTCTTGGGGCTGAGAGGTTTGGTGAGGTTGGGTGAGCTAACGCAGACCCTTTAAAGTAATACGGCGTGGTACCCATCCCATGGGTCCCAAATCTCCAGGTTCCAGGGCATCTTCCTACGTCGAAAACATGCACGAGAAACCCAGAAGATGGTACACCGTGTGACCGGGAAAGGTTTCTAAAACGCACCTCATTTCTCATCTCCTTGTGCTCCGGTTCGCCATTCCAGCCGCTTTACTAGCAATCTCCCTCCTTGGAGAATCAGCACCTTTAACCTCCTGTTCCGTACACGTTGCAATTTGTCCTGAGGATGAACGGGAAGAGGGGGAACCAATGAGAGACTAGCTCTAGGTGTTGGGACAGGCACAGGTCACTCTATTTTCCCATCAGGAAGCAGAATTAACCACAGGCTCAGCCTGCCGCCCGGAGCCAGAATAGGGCCTGAAGCAATCCTGCGCTTTTGCGGCCAGCTCCCAAGAAAGCGAGTTGAAAAATGGAGCTCAGGGGCACTGCAATTCACAAACCTGCAGAGTTAGAAATGATAACTCTCGTCCACAAATATATGGAGGGAAGGCTACGAAGAGGATTTGAAAGCAAGGCAGAATTGCAGGAAACCGATTTCAGGAGGTAGATTCGAATCGCCTTTAAAGCACAGGAAAAGCGGCAAAACCTCGACAATGATGCCCTTGGCCAAAAAGGGCGTATGCGTTTTTTCCTGAATATATTCAGGAAAAAACGCATACGCCCTTTTTGGCCAACCAAGCAACCTGGAAAGGCAAATCAGCGCTACAAAGAAGTCTCGCTTCCCATCGGTCAAAAGGGCCATGCTGAATAAAGTGTCAAAACCAGAAATGCAGGACAGGCCATGGAGAAATGGGAGCCTTGCTACGCTGATGGGCGGGCTGTAAATTGCCAACAGCCACTCTGGAGAAGTGTACGGTGTGTCCTGAAACATCTAAAAAACTCAGCTTAGAGAGCATAGGGCACTTCCACTCATGGGCGTATAAATTGGGAAAACTAAAAATCAGCAAGACACAGGCACCCCAAAGTTTAGGGCTGCTCTGTTGACAAGAACCTCCACTTCGTTACACCTTAAACATCCCAGGAAAGAGAAGAATGGATAAAGAAGTTGTGGTCCTTATGTACAATGGAATATCACTCAGCCATGAAATCAACGTCATAAGGCTAGGAGCAGCATGATGAGTGGATTTAGGTACGACGATTCTAAGTGAAATAAGTCACACAGAAAAAGACACTTATCATAAGATATCACTTACAGAGGGAATGTAAAAACCGCTACCCTTGAACTGAATTACAAAACAGAACAGAGTCGCACGTTTAGAAAACACACTATGGCTGCTTAACGGGAAAGGTGAGGTGGGGTGATGCATAAAACAAGGGTTTCAAATTAGCTCAGATACCGTTCCATAAACCCAATATGTAATAGACAAGACCTACTCCTTGCTCAGTGAACTGGACTCAACAACCCCTATTCACCGCCCAAGAATATATCTGACTAGTAAGAATCTTAAAACCTATGTATTGATATCTCTCTGTAAGTGAGTCAAGTAGGTGTAAAGCGGCATAAACACAGCAGTGCAAAGCAGCTAAACCCCATTATAAAAATCAATTACTTTTAAAAACCCGTGAAACAAAGACAGTGAAAGAGAGAGAAATTCTTACAAAATTCGTTCAGGGGCTGCGATGCCAGCTGGATTGACCATATCTAGACCCACAGATGACTGAGACATAAGGGTGGACACTCTTGGGGCTGAGAGGTTTGGTGAGGTTGGGTGAGCTAACGCAGACCCTTTAAAGTAATACGGCGTGGTACCCATCCCATGGGTCCCAAATCTCCAGGTTCCAGGGCATCTTCCTACGTCGAAAACATGCACGAGCAACCCAGAAGATGGTACACCGTGTGACCGGGAAAGGTTTCTAAAACGCACCTCATTTCTCATCTCCTTGTGCTCCGGTTCGCCATTCCAGCCGCTTTACTAGCAATCTCCCTCCTTGGAGAATCAGCACCTTTAACCTCCTGTTCCGTACACGTTGCAATTTGTCCTGAGGATGAACGGGAAGAGGGGGAACCAATGAGAGACTAGCTCTAGGTGTTGGGACAGGCACAGGTCACTCTATTTTCCCATCAGGAAGAAGAATTAACCACAGGCTCAGCCTGCCGCCCGGAGCCAGAATAGGGCCTGAAGCAATCCTGCACTTTTGCGGCCAGCTCCCAAGAAAGCGAGTTGAAAAATGGAGCTCAGGGGCACTGCAATTCACAAACCTGCAGAGTTAGAAATGATAACTCTCGTCCACAAATATATGGAGGGAAGGCTACGAAGAGGATTTGAAAGCAAGGCAGAATTGCAGGAAACCGATTTCAGGAGGTAGATTCGAATCGCCTTTAAAGCACAGGAAAAGCGGCAAAACCTCGACAATGATGCCCTTGGCCAAAAAGGGCGTATGCGTTTTTTCCTGAATATATTCAGGAAAAAACGCATACGCCCTTTTTGGCCAACCAAGCAACCTGGAAAGGCAAATCAGCGCTACAAAGAAGTCTCGCTTCCCATCGGTCAAAAGGGCCATGCTGAATAAAGTGTCAAAACCAGAAATGCAGGACAGGCCATGGAGAAATGGGAGCCTTGCTACGCTGATGGGCGGGCTGTTAATTGCCAACAGCCACTCTGGAGAAGTGTACGGTGTGTCCTGAAACATCTAAAAAACTCAGCTTAGAGAGCATAGGGCACTTCCACTCATGGGCGTATAAATTGGGAAAACTAAAAATCAGCAAGACACAGGCACCCCAAAGTTTAGGGCTGCTCTGTTGACAAGAACCTCCACTTCGTTACACCTTAAACATCCCAGGAAAGAGAAGAATGGATAAAGAAGTTGTGGTCCTTATGTACAATGGAATATCACTCAGCCATGAAATCAACGTCATAAGGCTAGGAGCAGCATGATGAGTGGATTTAGGTACGACGATTCTAAGTGAAATAAGTCACACAGAAAAAGACACTTATCATAAGATATCACTTACAGAGGGAATGTAAAAACCGCTACCCTTGAACTGAATTACAAAACAGAACAGAGTCGCACGTTTAGAAAACACACTATGGCTGCTTAACGGGAAAGGTGAGGTGGGGTGATGCATAAAACAAGGGTTTCAAATTAGCTCAGATACCGTTCCATAAACCCAATATGTAATAGACAAGACCTACTCCTTGCTCAGTGAACTGGACTCAACAACCCCTATTCACCGCCCAAGAATATATCTGACTAGTAAGAATCTTAAAACCTATGTAGTGATATCTCTCTGTAAGTGAGTCAAGTGGGTGTAAAGCGGCATAAACACAGCAGTGCAAAGCAGCTAAACCCTATTATAAAAATCAATTACTTTTAAAAACCCGTGAAACAAAGACAGTGAAAGAGAGAGAAATTCTTACAAAATTCGTTCAGGGGCTGCGATGCCACCTGGATTGACCATATCTAGACCCACAGCTGATTGAGACATAAGGGTGGACACTCTTGGGGCTGAGAGGTTTGGTGAGGTTGGGTGAGCTAACGCAGACCCTTTAAAGTAATACGGCGTGGTACCCATCCCATGGGTCCCAAATCTCCAGGTTCCAGGGCATCTTCCTACGTCGAAAACATGCACGAGCAACCCAGAAGATGGTACACCGTGTGACCGGGAAAGGTTTCTAAAACGCACCTCATTTCTCATCTCCTTGTGCTCCGGTTCGCCATTCCAGCCGCTTTACTAGCAATCTCCCTCCTTGGAGAATCAGCACCTTTAACCTCCTGTTCCGTACACGTTGCAATTTGTCCTGAGGATGAACGGGAAGAGGGGGAACCAATGAGAGACTAGCTCTAGGTGTTGGGACAGGCAGAGGTCACTCTATTTTCCCATCAGGAAGCAGAATTAACCACAGGCTCAGCCTGCCGCCCGGAGCCAGAATAGGGCCTGAAGCAATCCTGCGCTTTTGCGGCCAGCTCCCAAGAAAGCGAGTTGAAAAATGGAGCTCAGGGGCACTGCAATTCACAAACCTGCAGAGTTAGAAATGATAACTCTCGTCCACAAATATATGGAGGGAAGGCTACGAAGAGGATTTGAAAGCAAGGCAGAATTGCAGGAAACCGATTTCAGGAGGTAGATTCGAATCGCCTTTAAAGCACAGGAAAAGCGGCAAAACCTCGACAATGATGCCCTTGGCCAAAAAGGGCGTATGCGTTTTTTCCTGAATATATTCAGGAAAAAACGCATACGCCCTTTTTGGCCAACCAAGCAACCTGGAAAGGCAAATCAGCGCTACAAAGAAGTCTCGCTTCCCATCGGTCAAAAGGGCCATGCTGAATAAAGTGTCAAAACCAGAAATGCAGGACAGGCCATGGAGAAATGGGAGCCTTGCTACGCTGATGGGCGGGCTGTAAATTGCCAACAGCCACTCTGGAGAAGTGTACGGTGTGTCCTGAAACATCTAAAAAACTCAGCTTAGAGAGCATAGGGCACTTCCACTCATGGGCGTATAAATTGGGAAAACTAAAAATCAGCAAGACACAGGCACCCCAAAGTTTAGGGCTGCTCTGTTGACAAGAACCTCCACTTCGTTACACCTTAAACATCCCAGGAAAGAGAAGAATGGATAAAGAAGTTGTGGTCCTTATGTACAATGGAATATCACTCAGCCATGAAATCAACGTCATAAGGCTAGGAGCAGCATGATGAGTGGATTTAGGTACGACGATTCTAAGTGAAATAAGTCACACAGAAAAAGACACTTATCATAAGATATCACTTACAGAGAGAATGTAAAAACCGCTACCCTTGAACTGAATTACAAAACAGAACAGAGTCGCACGTTTAGAAAACACACTATGGCTGCTTAACGGGAAAGGTGAGGTGGGGTGATGCATAAAACAAGGGTTTCAAATTAGCTCAGATACCGTTCCATAAACCCAATATGTAATAGACAAGACCTACTCCTTGCTCAGTGAACTGGACTCAACAACCCCTATTCACCGCCCAAGAATATATCTGACTAGTAAGAATCTTAAAACCTATGTAGTGATATCTCTCTGTAAGTGAGTCAAGTGGGTGTAAAGCGGCATAAACACAGCAGTGCAAAGCAGCTAAACCCTATTATAAAAATCAATTACTTTTAAAAACCCGTGAAACAAAGACAGTGAAAGAGAGAGAAATTCTTACAAAATTCGTTCAGGGGCTGCGATGCCACCTGGATTGACCATATCTAGACCCACAGCTGATTGAGACATAAGGGTGGACACTCTTGGGGCTGAGAGGTTTGGTGAGGTTGGGTGAGCTAACGCAGACCCTTTAAAGTAATACGGCGTGGTACCCATCCCATGGGTCCCAAATCTCCAGGTTCCAGGGCATCTTCCTACGTCGAAAACATGCACGAGCAACCCAGAAGATGGTACACCGTGTGACCGGGAAAGGTTTCTAAAACGCACCTCATTTCTCATCTCCTTGTGCTCCGGTTCGCCATTCCAGCCGCTTTACTAGCAATCTCCCTCCTTGGAGAATCAGCACCTTTAACCTCCTGTTCCGTACACGTTGCAATTTGTCCTGAGGATGAACGGGAAGAGGGGGAACCAATGAGAGACTAGCTCTAGGTGTTGGGACAGGCACAGGTCACTCTATTTTCCCATCAGGAAGCAGAATTAACCACAGGCTCAGCCTGCCGCCCGGAGCCAGAATAGGGCCTGAAGCAATCCTGCGCTTTTGCGGCCAGCTCCCAAGAAAGCGAGTTGAAAAATGGAGCTCAGGGGCACTGCAATTCACAAACCTGCAGAGTTAGAAATGATAACTCTCGTCCACAAATATATGGAGGGAAGGCTACGAAGAGGATTTGAAAGCAAGGCAGAATTGCAGGAAACCGATTTCAGGAGGTAGATTCGAATCGCCTTTAAAGCACAGGAAAAGCGGCAAAACCTCGACAATGATGCCCTTGGCCAAAAAGGGCGTATGCGTTTTTTCCTGAATATATTCAGGAAAAAACGCATACGCCCTTTTTGGCCAACCAAGCAACCTGGAAAGGCAAATCAGCGCTACAAAGAAGTCTCGCTTCCCATCGGTCAAAAGGGCCATGCTGAATAAAGTGTCAAAACCAGAAATGCAGGACAGGCCATGGAGAAATGGGAGCCTTGCTACGCTGATGGGCGGGCTGTAAATTGCCAACAGCCACTCTGGAGAAGTGTACGGTGTGTCCTGAAACATCTAAAAAACTCAGCTTAGAGAGCATAGGGCACTTCCACTCATGGGCGTATAAATTGGGAAAACTAAAAATCAGCAAGACACAGGCACCCCAAAGTTTAGGGCTGCTCTGTTGACAAGAACCTCCACTTCGTTACACCTTAAACATCCCAGGAAAGAGAAGAATGGATAAAGAAGTTGTGGTCCTTATGTACAATGGAATATCACTCAGCCATGAAATCAACGTCATAAGGCTAGGAGCAGCATGATGAGTGGATTTAGGTACGACGATTCTAAGTGAAATAAGTCACACAGAAAAAGACACTTATCATAAGATATCACTTACAGAGAGAATGTAAAAACCGCTACCCTTGAACTGAATTACAAAACAGAACAGAGTCGCACGTTTAGAAAACACACTATGGCTGCTTAACGGGAAAGGTGAGGTGGGGTGATGCATAAAACAAGGGTTTCAAATTAGCTCAGATACCGTTCCATAAACCCAATATGTAATAGACAAGACCTACTCCTTGCTCAGTGAACTGGACTCAACAACCCCTATTCACCGCCCAGGAATATATCTGACTAGTAAGAATCTTAAAACCTATGTATTGATATCTCTCTGTAAGTGAGTCAAGTGGGTGTAAAGCGGCATAAACACAGCAGTGCAAAGCAGCTAAACCCTATTATAAAAATCAATTACTTTTAAAAACCCGTGAAACAAAGACAGTGAAAGAGAGAGAAATTCTTACAAAATTCGTTCAGGGGCTGCGATGCCACCTGGATTGACCATATCTAGACCCACAGCTGATTGAGACATAAGGGTGGACACTCTTGGGGCTGAGAGGTTTGGTGAGGTTGGGTGAGCTAACGCAGACCCTTTAAAGTAATACGGCGTGGTACCCATCCCATGGGTCCCAAATCTCCAGGTTCAAGGGCATCTTCCTACGTCGAAAACATGCACGAGCAACCCAGAAGATGGTACACCGTGTGACCGGGAAAGGTTTCTAAAACGCACCTCATTTCTCATCTCCTTGTGCTCCGGTTCGCCATTCCAGCCGCTTTACTAGCAATCTCCCTCCTTGGAGAATCAGCACCTTTAACCTCCTGTTCCGTACACGTTGCAATTTGTCCTGAGGATGAACGGGAAGAGGGGGAACCAATGAGAGACTAGCTCTAGGTGTTGGGACAGGCAGAGGTCACTCTATTTTCCCATCAGGAAGCAGAATTAACCACAGGCTCAGCCTGCCGCCCGGAGCCAGAATAGGGCCTGAAGCAATCCTGCGCTTTTGCGGCCAGCTCCCAAGAAAGCGAGTTGAAAAATGGAGCTCAGGGGCACTGCAATTCACAAACCTGCAGAGTTAGAAATGATAACTCTCGTCCACAAATATATGGAGGGAAGGCTACGAAGAGGATTTGAAAGCAAGGCAGAATTGCAGGAAACCGATTTCAGGAGGTAGATTCGAATCGCCTTTAAAGCACAGGAAAAGCGGCAAAACCTCGACAATGATGCCCTTGGCCAAAAAGGGCGTATGCGTTTTTTCCTGAATATATTCAGGAAAAAACGCATACGCCCTTTTTGGCCAACCAAGCAACCTGGAAAGGCAAATCAGCGCTACAAAGAAGTCTCGCTTCCCATCGGTCAAAAGGGCCATGCTGAATAAAGTGTCAAAACCAGAAATGCAGGACAGGCCATGGAGAAATGGGAGCCTTGCTACGCTGATGGGCGGGCTGTTAATTGCCAACAGCCACTCTGGAGAAGTGTACGGTGTGTCCTGAAACATCTAAAAAACTCAGCTTAGAGAGCATAGGGCACTTCCACTCATGGGCGTATAAATTGGGAAAACTAAAAATCAGCAAGACACAGGCACCCCAAAGTTTAGGGCTGCTCTGTTGACAAGAACCTCCACTTCGTTACACCTTAAACATCCCAGGAAAGAGAAGAATGGATAAAGAAGTTGTGGTCCTTATGTACAATGGAATATCACTCAGCCATGAAATCAACGTCATAAGGCTAGGAGCAGCATGATGAGTGGATTTAGGTACGACGATTCTAAGTGAAATAAGTCACACAGAAAAAGACACTTATCATAAGATATCACTTACAGAGGGAATGTAAAAACCGCTACCCTTGAACTGAATTACAAAACAGAACAGAGTCGCACGTTTAGAAAACACACTATGGCTGCTTAACGGGAAAGGTGAGGTGGGGTGATGCATAAAACAAGGGTTTCAAATTAGCTCAGATACCGTTCCATAAACCCAATATGTAATAGACAAGACCTACTCCTTGCTCAGTGAACTGGACTCAACAACCCCTATTCACCGCCCAAGAATATATCTGACTAGTAAGAATCTTAAAACCTATGTAGTGATATCTCTCTGTAAGTGAGTCAAGTAGGTGTAAAGCGGCATAAACACAGCAGTGCAAAGCAGCTAAACCCCATTATAAAAATCAATTACTTTTAAAAACCCGTGAAACAAAGACAGTGAAAGAGAGAGAAATTCTTAAAAAATTCGTTCAGGGGCTGCGATGCCAGCTGGATTGACCATATCTAGACCCACAGATGACTGAGACATAAGGGTGGACACTCTTGGGGCTGAGAGGTTTGGTGAGGTTGGGTGAGCTAACGCAGACCCTTTAAAGTAATACGGCGTGGTACCCATCCCATGGGTCCCAAATCTCCAGGTTCCAGGGCATCTTCCTACGTCGAAAACATGCACGAGCAACCCAGAAGATGGTACACCGTGTGACCGGGAAAGGTTTCTAAAACGCACCTCATTTCTCATCTCCTTGTGCTCCGGTTCGCCATTCCAGCCGCTTTACTAGCAATCTCCCTCCTTGGAGAATCAGCACCTTTAACCTCCTGTTCCGTACACGTTGCAATTTGTCCTGAGGATGAACGGGAAGAGGGGGAACCAATGAGAGACTAGCTCTAGGTGTTCGGACAGGCACAGGTCACTCTATTTTCCCATCAGGAAGAAGAATTAACCACAGGCTCAGCCTGCCGCCCGGAGCCAGAATAGGGCCTGAAGCAATCCTGCACTTTTGCGGCCAGCTCCCAAGAAAGCGAGTTGAAAAATGGAGCTCAGGGGCACTGCAATTCACAAACCTGCAGAGTTAGAAATGATAACTCTCGTCCACAAATATATGGAGGGAAGGCTACGAAGAGGATTTGAAAGCAAGGCAGAATTGCAGGAAACCGATTTCAGGAGGTAGATTCGAATCGCCTTTAAAGCACAGGAAAAGCGGCAAAACCTCGACAATGATGCCCTTGGCCAAAAAGGGCGTATGCGTTTTTTCCTGAATAGATTCAGGAAAAAACGCATACGCCCTTTTTGGCCAACCAAGCAACCTGGAAAGGCAAATCAGCGCTACAAAGAAGTCTCGCTTCCCATCGGTCAAAAGGGCCATGCTGAATAAAGTGTCAAAACCAGAAATGCAGGACAGGCCATGGAGAAATGGGAGCCTTGCTACGCTGATGGGCGGGCTGTTAATTGCCAACAGCCACTCTGGAGAAGTGTACGGTGTGTCCTGAAACATCTAAAAAACTCAGCTTAGAGAGCATAGGGCACTTCCACTCATGGGCGTATAAATTGGGAAAACTAAAAATCAGCAAGACACAGGCACCCCAAAGTTTAGGGCTGCTCTGTTGACAAGAACCTCCACTTCGTTACACCTTAAACATCCCAGGAAAGAGAAGAATGGATAAAGAAGTTGTGGTCCTTATGTACAATGGAATATCACTCAGCCATGAAATCAACGTCATAAGGCTAGGAGCAGCATGATGAGTGGATTTAGGTACGACGATTCTAAGTGAAATAAGTCACACAGAAAAAGACACTTATCATAAGATATCACTTACAGAGGGAATGTAAAAACCGCTACCCTTGAACTGAATTACAAAACAGAACAGAGTCGCACGTTTAGAAAACACACTATGGCTGCTTAACGGGAAAGGTGAGGTGGGGTGATGCATAAAACAAGGGTTTCAAATTAGCTCAGATACCGTTCCATAAACCCAATATGTAATAGACAAGACCTACTCCTTGCTCAGTGAACTGGACTCAACAACCCCTATTCACCGCCCAAGAATATATCTGACTAGTAAGAATCTTAAAACCTATGTAGTGATATCTCTCTGTAAGTGAGTCAAGTGGGTGTAAAGCGGCATAAACACAGCAGTGCAAAGCAGCTAAACCCTATTATAAAAATCAATTACTTTTAAAAACCCGTGAAACAAAGACAGTGAAAGAGAGAGAAATTCTTACAAAATTCGTTCAGGGGCTGCGATGCCACCTGGATTGACCATATCTAGACCCACAGCTGATTGAGACATAAGGGTGGACACTCTTGGGGCTGAGAGGTTTGGTGAGGTTGGGTGAGCTAACGCAGACCCTTTAAAGTAATACGGCGTGGTACCCATCCCATGGGTCCCAAATCTCCAGGTTCCAGGGCATCTTCCTACGTCGAAAACATGCACGAGCAACCCAGAAGATGGTACACCGTGTGACCGGGAAAGGTTTCTAAAACGCACCTCATTTCTCATCTCCTTGTGCTCCGGTTCGCCATTCCAGCTGCTTTACTAGCAATCTCCCTCCTTGGAGAATCAGCACCTTTAACCTCCTGTTCCGTACACGTTGCAATTTGTCCTGAGGATGAACGGGAAGAGGGGGAACCAATGAGAGACTAGCTCTAGGTGTTGGGACAGGCAGAGGTCACTCTATTTTCCCATCAGGAAGCAGAATTAACCACAGGCTCAGCCTGCCGCCCGGAGCCAGAATAGGGCCTGAAGCAATCCTGCGCTTTTGCGGCCAGCTCCCAAGAAAGCGAGTTGAAAAATGGAGCTCAGGGGCACTGCAATTCACAAACCTGCAGAGTTAGAAATGATAACTCTCGTCCACAAATATATGGAGGGAAGGCTACGAAGAGGATTTGAAAGCAAGGCAGAATTGCAGGAAACCGATTTCAGGAGGTAGATTCGAATCGCCTTTAAAGCACAGGAAAAGCGGCAAAACCTCGACAATGATGCCCTTGGCCAAAAAGGGCGTATGCGTTTTTTCCTGAATATATTCAGGAAAAAACGCATACGCCCTTTTTGGCCAACCAAGCAACCTGGAAAGGCAAATCAGCGCTACAAAGAAGTCTCGCTTCCCATCGGTCAAAAGGGCCATGCTGAATAAAGTGTCAAAACCAGAAATGCAGGACAGGCCATGGAGAAATGGGAGCCTTGCTACGCTGATGGGCGGGCTGTTAATTGCCAACAGCCACTCTGGAGAAGTGTACGGTGTGTCCTGAAACATCTAAAAAACTCAGCTTAGAGAGCATAGGGCACTTCCACTCATGGGCGTATAAATTGGGAAAACTAAAAATCAGCAAGACACAGGCACCCCAAAGTTTAGGGCTGCTCTGTTGACAAGAACCTCCACTTCGTTACACCTTAAACATCCCAGGAAAGAGAAGAATGGATAAAGAAGTTGTGGTCCTTATGTACAATGGAATATCACTCAGCCATGAAATCAACGTCATAAGGCTAGGAGCAGCATGATGAGTGGATTTAGGTACGACGATTCTAAGTGAAATAAGTCACACAGAAAAAGACACTTATCATAAGATATCACTTACAGAGGGAATGTAAAAACCGCTACCCTTGAACTGAATTACAAAACAGAACAGAGTCGCACGTTTAGAAAACACACTATGGCTGCTTAACGGGAAAGGTGAGGTGGGGTGATGCATAAAACAAGGGTTTCAAATTAGCTCAGATACCGTTCCATAAACCCAATATGTAATAGACAAGACCTACTCCTTGCTCAGTGAACTGGACTCAACAACCCCTATTCACCGCCCAAGAATATATCTGACTAGTAAGAATCTTAAAACCTATGTATTGATATCTCTCTGTAAGTGAGTCAAGTGGGTGAAAAGCGGCATAAACACAGCAGTGCAAAGCAGCTAAACCCTATTATAAAAATCAATTACTTTTAAAAACCCGTGAAACAAAGACAGTGAAAGAGAGAGAAATTCTTACAAAATTCGTTCAGGGGCTGCGATGCCACCTGGATTGACCATATCTAGACCCACAGATGACTGAGACATAAGGGTGGACACTCTTGGGGCTGAGAGGTTTGGTGAGGTTGGGTGAGCAAACGCAGACCCTTTAAAGTAATACGGCGTGGTACCCATCCCATGGGTCCCAAATCTCCAGGGTCAAGGGCATCTTCCTACGTCGAAAACATGCACGAGAAACCCAGAAGATGGTACACCGTGTGACCGGGAAAGGTTTCTAAAACGCACCTCATTTCTCATCTCCTTGTGCTCCGGTTCGCCATTCCAGCCGCTTTACTAGCAATCTCCCTCCTTGGAGAATCAGCGCCTTTAACCTCCTGTTCCGTACACGTTGCAATTTGTCCTGAGGATGAACGGGAAGAGGGGGAACCAATGAGAGACTAGCTCTAGGTGTTGGGACAGGCACAGGTCACTCTATTTTCCCATCAGGTAGCAGAATTAACCACAGGCTCAGCCTGCCGCCCGGAGCCAGAATAGGGCCTGAAACAATCCTGCGCTTTTGCGGCCAGCTCCCAAGAAAGCGAGTTGAAAAATGGAGCTCAGGGGCACTGCAATTCACAAACCTGCAGAGTTAGAAATGATAACTCTCGTCCACAAATATATGGAGGGAAGGCTACGAAGAGGATTTGAAAGCAAGGCAGAATTGCAGGAAACAGATTTCAGGAGGTAGATTCGAATCGCCTTTAAAGCACAGGAAAAGCGGCAAAACCTCGACAATGATGCCCTTGGTCAAAAAGGGCGTATGCGTTTTTTCCTGAATATATTCAGGAAAAAACGCATACGCCCTTTTTGGCCAACCAAGCAACCTGGAAAGGCAAATCAGCGCTACAAAGAAGTCTCGCTTCCCATCGGTCAAAAGGGCCATGCTGAATAAAGTGTCAAAACCAGAAATGCAGGACAGGCCATGGAGAAATGGGAGCCTTGCTACGCTGATGGGCGGGCTGTAAATTGCCAACAGCCACTCTGGAGAAGTGTACGGTGTGTCCTGAAACATCTAAAAAACTCAGCTTAGAGAGCATAGGGCACTTTCACTCATGGGCGTATAAATTGGGAAAACTAAACATCAGCAAGACACAGGCACCCCAAAGTTTAGGGCTGCTCTGTTGACAAGAACCTCCACTTCGTTACACCTTAAACATCCCAGGAAAGAGAAGAATGGATAAAGAAGTTGTGGTCCTTATGTACAATGGAATATCACTCAGCCATGAAATCAACGTCATAAGGCTAGGAGCAGCATGATGAGTGGATTTAGGTACGACGATTCTAAGTGAAATAAGTCACACAGAAAAAGACACTTATCATAAGATATCACTTACAGAGGGAATGTAAAAACCGCTACCCTTGAACTGAATTACAAAACAGAACAGAGTCGCACGTTTAGAAAACACACTATGGCTGCTTAACGGGAAAGGTGAGGTGGGGTGATGCATAAACCAAGGGTTTCAAATTAGCTCAGATACCGTTCCATAAACCCAATATGTAATAGACAAGACCTACTCCTTGCTCAGTGAACTGGACTCAACAACCCCTATTCACCGCCCAAGAATATATCTGACTAGTAAGAATCTTAAAACCTATGTATTGATATCTCTCTGTAAGTGAGTCAAGTAGGTGTAAAGCGGCATAAACACAGCAGTGCAAAGCAGCTAAACCCCATTATAAAAATCAATTACTTTTAAAAACCCGTGAAACAAAGACAGTGAAAGAGAGAGAAATTCTTACAAAATTCGTTCAGGTGCTGCGATGCCAGCTGGATTGACCATATCTAGACCCACAGATGACTGAGACATAAGGGTGGACACTCTTGGGGCTGAGAGGTTTGGTGAGGTTGGGTGAGCAAACGCAGACCCTTTAA
Source organism: Balaenoptera borealis (assembly GCF_965194805.1). Classification (NCBI taxonomy): domain Eukaryota; kingdom Metazoa; phylum Chordata; class Mammalia; order Artiodactyla; family Balaenopteridae; genus Balaenoptera; species Balaenoptera borealis. Next base: position 126,280 of record NW_028122813.1, on the reverse strand, counting down.
AGTAATACGGCGTGGTACCCATCCCATGGGTCCCAAATCTCCAGGGTCAAGGGCATCTTCCTACGTCGAAAACATGCACGAGAAACCCAGAAGATGGTACACCGTGTGACCGGGAAAGGTTTCTAAAACGCACCTCATTTCTCATCTCCTTGTGCTCCGGTTCGCCATTCCAGCCGCTTTACTAGCAATCTCCCTCCTTGGAGAATCAGCACCTTTAACCTCCTGTTCCGTACACGTTGCAATTTGTCCTGAGGATGAACGGGAAGAGGGGGAACCAATGAGAGACTAGCTCTAGGTGTTGGGACAGGCACAGGTCACTCTATTTTCCCATCAGGAAGAAGAATTAACCACAGGCTCAGCCTGCCGCCCGGAGCCAGAATAGGGCCTGAAGCAATCCTGCACTTTTGCGGCCAGCTCCCAAGAAAGCGAGTTGAAAAATGGAGCTCAGGGGCACTGCAATTCACAAACCTGCAGAGTTAGAAATGATAACTCTCGTCCACAAATATATGGAGGGAAGGCTACGAAGAGGATTTGAAAGCAAGGCAGAATTGCAGGAAACCGATTTCAGGAGGTAGATTCGAATCGCCTTTAAAGCACAGGAAAAGCGGCAAAACCTCGACAATGATGCCCTTGGCCAAAAAGGGCGTATGCGTTTTTTCCTGAATATATTCAGGAAAAAACGCAAACGCCCTTTTTGGCCAACCAAGCAACCTGGAAAGGCAAATCAGCGCTACAAAGAAGTATTGCTTCCCATCGGTCAAAAGGGCCATGCTGAATAAAGTGTCAAAACCAGAAATGCAGGACAGGCCATGGAGAAATGGGAGCCTTGCTACGCTGATGGGTGGGCTGTAAATTGCCAACAGCCACTCTGGAGAAGTGTACGGTGTGTCCTGAAACATCTAAAAAACTCAGCTTAGAGAGCATAGGGCACTTCCACTCATGGGCGTATAAATTGGGAAAACTAAAAATCAGCAAGACACAGGCACCCCAAAGTTTAGGGCTGCTCTGTTGACAAGAACCTCCACTTCGTTACACCTTAAACATCCCAGGAAAGAGAAGAATGGATAAAGAAGTTGTGGTCCTTATGTATAATGGAATATCACTCAGCCATGAAATCAACGTCATAAGGCTAGGAGCAGCATGATGAGTGGATTTAGGTACGACGATTCTAAGTGAAATAAGTCACACAGAAAAAGACACTTATCATAAGATATCACTTACAGAGGGAATGTAAAAACCGCTACCCTTGAACTGAATTACAAAACAGAACAGAGTCGCACGTTTAGAAAACACACTATGGCTGCTTAACGGGAAAGGTGAGGTGGGGTGATGCATAAACCAAGGGTTTCAAATTAGCTCAGATACCGTTCCATAAACCCAATATGTAATAGACAAGACCTACTCCTTGCTCAGTGAACTGGACTCAACAACCCCTATTCACCGCCCAAGAATATATCTGACTAGTAAGAATCTTAAAACCTATGTATTGATATCTCTCTGTAAGTGAGTCAAGTAGGTGTAAAGCGGCATAAACACAGCAGTGCAAAGCAGCTAAACCCCATTATAAAAATCAATTACTTTTAAAAACCCGTGAAACAAAGACAGTGAAAGAGAGAGAAATTCTTACAAAATTCGTTCAGGTGCTGCGATGCCAGCTGGATTGACCATATCTAGACCCACAGATGACTGAGACATAAGGGTGGACACTCTTGGGGCTGAGAGGTTTGGTGAGGTTGGGTGAGCTAACGCAGACCCTTTAAAGTAATACGGCGTGGTACCCATCCCATGGGTCCCAAATCTCCAGGGTCAAGGGCATCTTCCTACGTCGAAAACATGCACGAGAAACCCAGAAGATGGTACACCGTGTGACCGGGAAAGGTTTCTAAAACGCACCTCATTTCTCATCTCCTTGTGCTCCGGTTCGCCATTCCAGCCGCTTTACTAGCAATCTCCCTCCTTGGAGAATCAGCACCTTTAACCTCCTGTTCCGTACACGTTGTAATTTCTCCTGAGGATGAACGGGAAGAGGGGGAACCATTGAGAGACTAGCTCTAGGTGTTGGGACAGGCACAGGTCACTCTATTTTCCCATCAGGTAGCAGAATTAACCACAGGCTCAGCCTGCCGCCCGGAGCCAGAATAGGGCCTGAAGCAATCCTGCGCTTTTGCGGCCAGCTCCCAAGAAAGCGAGTTGAAAAATGGAGCTCAGGGGCACTGCAATTCACAAACCTGCAGAGTTAGAAATGATAACTCTCGTCCACAAATATATGGAGGGAAGGCTACGAAGAGGATTTGAAAGCAAGGCAGAATTGCAGGAAACCGATTTCAGGAGGTAGATTCGAATCGCCTTTAAAGCACAGGAAAAGCGGCAAAACCTCGACAATGATGCCCTTGGCCAAAAAGGGCGTATGCGTTTTTTCCTGAATATATTCAGGAAAAAACGCATACGCCCTTTTTGGCCAACCAAGCAACCTGGAAAGGCAAATCAGCGCTACAAAGAAGTCTCGCTTCCCATCGGTCAAAAGGGCCATGCTGAATAAAGTGTCAAAACCAGAAATGCAGGACAGGCCATGGAAAAATGGGAGCCTTGCTACGCTGATGGGCGGGCTGTAAATTGCCAACAGCCACTCTGGAGAAGTGTACGGTGTGTCCTGAAACATCTAAAAAACTCAGCTTAGAGAGCATAGGGCACTTCCACTCATGGGCGTATAAATTGGGAAAACTAAAAATCAGCAAGACACAGGCACCCCAAAGTTTAGGGCTGCTCTGTTGACAAGAACCTCCACTTCGTTACACCTTAAACATCCCAGGAAAGAGAAGAATGGATAAAGAAGTTGTGGTCCTTATGTACAATGGAATATCACTCAGCCATGAAATCAACGTCATAAGGCTAGGAGCAGCATGATGAGTGGATTTAGGTATGACGATTCTAAGTGAAATAAGTCACACAGAAAAAGACACTTATCATAAGATATCACTTACAGAGGGAATGTAAAAACCGCTACCCTTGAACTGAATTACAAAACAGAACAGAGTCGCACGTTTAGAAAACACACTATGGCTGCTTAACGGGAAAGGTGAGGTGGGGTGATGCATAAAACAAGGGTTTCAAATTAGCTCAGATACCGTTCCATATACCCAATATGTAATAGACAAGACCTACTCCTTGCTCAGTGAACTGGACTCAACAACCCCTATTCACCGCCCAAGAATATATCTGACTAGTAAGAATCTTAAAACCTATGTATTGATATCTCTCTGTAAGTGAGTCAAGTAGGTGTAAAGCAGCATAAACACAGCAGTGCAAAGCAGCTAAACCGCATTATAAAAATCAATTACTTTTAAAAACCCGTGAAACAAAGACAGTGAAAGAGAGAGAAATTCTTACAAAATTCGTTCAGGGGCTGCGATGCCACCTGGATTGACCATATCTAGACCCACAGATGACTGAGACATAAGGGTGGACACTCTTGGGGCTGAGAGGTTTGGTGAGGTTGGGTGAGCAAACGCAGACCCTTTAAAGTAATACGGCGTGGTACCCATCCCATGGGTCCCAAATCTCCAGGGTCAAGGGCATCTTCCTACGTCGAAAACATGCACGAGCAACCCAGAAGATGGTACACCGTGTGACCGGGAAAGGTTTCTAAAACGCACCTCATTTCTCATCTCCTTGTGCTCCGGTTCGCCATTCCAGCCGCTTTACTAGCAATCTCCCTCCTTGGAGAATCAGCACCTTTAACCTCCTGTTCCGTACACGTTGCAATTTGTCCTGAGGATGAACGGGAAGAGGGGGAAACAATGAGAGACTAGCTCTAGGTGTTGGGACAGGCACAGGTCACTCTATTTTCCCATCAGGTAGCAGAATTAACCACAGGCTCAGCCTGCCGCCCGGAGCCAGAATAGGGCCTGAAGCAATCCTGCGCTTTTGCGGCCAGCTCCCAAGAAAGCGAGTTGAAAAATGGAGCTCAGGGGCACTGCAATTCACAAACCTGCAGAGTTAGAAATGATAACTCTCGTCCACAAATATATGGAGGGAAGGCAACGATGAGGATTTGAAAGCAAGGCAGAATTGCAGGAAACAGATTTCAGGAGGTAGATTCGAATCGCCTTTAAAGCACAGGAAAAGCGGCAAAACCTCGACAATGATGCCCTTGGCCAAAAAGGGCGTATGCGTTTTTTCCTGAATATATTCAGGAAAAAACGCATACGCCCTTTTTGGCCAACCAAGCAACCTGGAAAGGCAAATCAGCGCTACAAAGAAGTCTCGCTTCCCATCGGTCAAAAGGGCCATGCTGAATAAAGTGTCAAAACCAGAAATGCAGGACAGGCCATGGAGAAATGGGAGCCTTGCTACGCTGATGGGCGGGCTGTTAATTGCCAACAGCCACTCTGGAGAAGTGTACGGTGTGTCCTGAAACATCTAAAAAACTCAGCTTAGAGAGCATAGGGCACTTCCACTCATGGGCGTATAAATTGGGAAAACTAAAAATCAGCAAGACACAGGCACCCCAAAGTTTAGGGCTGCTCTGTTGACAAGAACCTCCACTTCGTTACACCTTAAACATCCCAGGAAAGAGAAGAATGGATAAAGAAGTTGTGGTCCTTATGTACAATGGAATATCACTCAGCCATGAAATCAACGTCATAAGGCTAGGAGCAGCATGATGAGTGGATTTAGGTACGACGATTCTAAGTGAAATAAGTCACACAGAAAAAGACACTTATCATAAGATATCACTTACAGAGGGAATGTAAAAACCGCTACCCTTGAACTGAATTACAAAACAGAACAGAGTCGCACGTTTAGAAAACACACTATGGCTGCTTAACGGGAAAGGTGAGGTGGGGTGATGCATAAAACAAGGGTTTCAAATTAGCTCAGATACCGTTCCATAAACCCAATATGTAATAGACCAGACCTACTCCTTGCTCAGTGAACTGGACTCAACGCCCCCTATTCACCGCCCAAGAATATATCTGACTAGTAAGAATCTTAAAACCTATGTATTGATATCTCTCTGTAAGTGAGTCAAGTGGGTGTAAAGCGGCATAAACACAGCAGTGCAAAGCAGCTAAACCCTATTATAAAAATCAATTACTTTTAAAAACCCGTGAAACAAAGACAGTGAAAGAGAGAGAAATTCTTACAAAATTCGTTCAGGGGCTGCGATGCCACCTGGATTGACCATATCTAGACCCACAGCTGATTGAGACATAAGGGAGGACACTCTTGGGGCTGAGAGGTTTGGTGAGGTTGGGTGAGCTAATGCAGACCCTGTAAAGTAATACGGCGTGGTACCCATCCCATGGGTCCCAAATCTCCAGGTTCAAGGGCATCGTCCTACGTCGAAAACATGCACGAGAAACCCAGAAGATGGTACACCGTGTGACCGGGAAAGGTTTCTAAAACGCACCTCATTTCTCATCTCCTTGTGCTCCGGTTCGCCATTCCAGCCGCTTTACTAGCAATCTCCCTCCTTGGAGAATCAGCACCTTTAACCTCCTGTTCCGAACACGTTGCAATTTGTCCTGAGGATGAACGGGAAGAGGGGGAACCAATGAGAGACTAGCTCTAGGTGTTGGGACAGGCAGAGGTCACTCTATTTTCCCATCAGGAAGCAGAATTAACCACAGGCTCAGCCTGCCGCCCGGAGCCAGAATAGGGCCTGAAGCAATCCTGCGCTTTTGCGGCCAGCTCCCAAGAAAGCGAGTTGAAAAATGGAGCTCAGGGGCACTGCAATTCACAAACCTGCAGAGTTAGAAATGATAACTCTCGTCCACAAATATATGGAGGGAAGGCAACGAAGAGGATTTGAAAGCAAGGCAGAATTGCAGGAAACCGATTTCAGGAGGTAGATTCGAATCGCCTTTAAAGCACAGGAAAAGCGGCAAAACCTCGACAATGATGCCCTTGGCCAAAAAGGGCGTATGCGTTTTTTCCTGAATATATTCAGGAAAAAACGCATACGCCCTTTTTGGCCAACCAAGCAACCTGGAAAGGCAAATCAGCGCTACAAAGAAGTCTCGCTTCCCATCGGTCAAAAGGGCCATGCTGAATAAAGTGTCAAAACCAGAAATGCAGGACAGGCCATGGAGAAATGGGAGCCTTGCTACGCTGATGGGCGGGCTGTAAATTGCCAACAGCCACTCTGGAGAAGTGTACGGTGTGTCCTGAAACATCTAAAAAACTCAGCTTAGAGAGCATAGGGCACTTCCACTCATGGGCGTATAAATTGGGAAAACTAAAAATCAGCAAGACACAGGCACCCCAAAGTTTAGGGCTGCTCTGTTGACAAGAACCTCCACTTCGTTACACCTGAAACATCCCAGGAAAGAGAAGAATGGATAAAGAAGTTGTGGTCCTTATGTACAATGGAATATCACTCAGCCATGAAATCAACGTCATAAGGCTAGGAGCAGCATGATGAGTGGATTTAGGTACGACGATTCTAAGTGAAATAAGTCACACAGAAAAAGACACTTATCATAAGATATCACTTACAGAGGGAATGTAAAAACCGCTACCCTTGAACTGAATTACAAAACAGAACAGAGTCGCACGTTTAGAAAACACACTATGGCTGCTTAACGGGAAAGGTGAGGTGGGGTGATGCATAAAACAAGGGTTTCAAATTAGCTCAGATACCGTTCCATAAACCCAATATGTAATAGACCAGACCTACTCCTTGCTCAGTGAACTGGACTCAACGCCCCCTATTCACCGCCCAAGAATATATCTGACTAGTAAGAATCTTAAAACCTATGTATTGATATCTCTCTGTAAGTGAGTCAAGTGGGTGTAAAGCGGCATAAACACAGCAGTGCAAAGCAGCTAAACCCTATTATAAAAATCAATTACTTTTAAAAACCCGTGAAACAAAGACAGTGAAAGAGAGAGAAATTCTTACAAAATTCGTTCAGGGGCTGCGATGCCACCTGGATTGACCATATCTAGACCCACAGCTGATTGAGACATAAGGGAGGACACTCTTGGGGCTGAGAGGTTTGGTGAGGTTGGGTGAGCTAATGCAGACCCTGTAAAGTAATACGGCGTGGTACCCATCCCATGGGTCCCAAATCTCCAGGTTCAAGGGCATCGTCCTACGTCGAAAACATGCACGAGAAACCCAGAAGATGGTACACCGTGTGACCGGGAAAGGTTTCTAAAACGCACCTCATTTCTCATCTCCTTGTGCTCCGGTTCGCCATTCCAGCCGCTTTACTAGCAATCTCCCTCCTTGGAGAATCAGCACCTTTAACCTCCTGTTCCGAACACGTTGCAATTTGTCCTGAGGATGAACGGGAAGAGGGGGAACCAATGAGAGACTAGCTCTAGGTGTTGGGACAGGCACAGGTCACTCTATTTTCCCATCAGGAAGCAGAATTAACCACAGGCTCAGCCTGCCGCCCGGAGCCAGAATAGGGCCTGAAGCAATCCTGCGCTTTTGCGGCCAGCTCCCAAGAAAGCGAGTTGAAAAATGGAGCGCAGGGGCACTGCAATTCACAAACCTGCAGAGTTAGAAATGATAACTCTCGTCCACAAATATATGGAGGGAAGGCAACGAAGAGGATTTGAAAGCAAGGCAGAATTGCAGGAAACAGATTTCAGGAGGTAGATTCGAATCGCCTTTAAAGCACAGGAAAAGCGGCAAAACCTCGACAATGAAGCCCTTGGCCAAAAAGGGCGTATGCGTTTTTTCCTGAATATATTCAGGAAAAAACGCATACGCCCTTTTTGGCCAACCAAGCAACCTGGAAAGGCAAATCAGCGCTACAAAGAAGTCTCGCTTCCCATCGGTCAAAAGGGCCATGCTGAATAAAGTGTCAAAACCAGAAATGCAGGACAGGCCATGGAGAAATGGGAGCCTTGCTACGCTGATGGGCGGGCTGTAAATTGCCAACAGCCACTCTGGAGAAGTGTACGGTGTGTCCTGAAACATCTAAAAAACTCAGCTTAGAGAGCATAGGGCACTTCCACTCATGGGCGTATAAATTGGGAAAACTAAAAATCAGCAAGACACAGGCACCCCAAAGTTTAGGGCTGCTCTGTTGACAAGAACCTCCACTTCGTTACACCTGAAACATCCCAGGAAAGAGAAGAATGGATAAAGAAGTTGTGGTCCTTATGTACAATGGAATATCACTCAGCCATGAAATCAACGTCATAAGGCTAGGAGCAGCATGATGAGTGGATTTAGGTACGACGATTCTAAGTGAAATAAGTCACACAGAAAAAGACACTTATCATAAGATATCACTTACAGAGAGAATGTAAAAACCGCTACCTTTGAACTGAATTACAAAACAGAACAGAGTCGCACGTTTAGAAAACACACTATGGCTGCTTAACGGGAAAGGTGAGGTGGGGTGATGCATAAAACAAGGGTTTCAAATTAGCTCAGATACCGTTCCATAAACCCAATATGTAATAGACCAGACCTACTCCTTGCTCAGTGAACTGGACTCAACGCCCCCTATTCACCGCCCAAGAATATATCTGACTAGTAAGAATCTTAAAACCTATGTATTGATATCTCTCTGTAAGTGAGTCTAGTGGGTGTAAAGCGGCATAAACACAGCAGTGCAAAGCAGCTAAACCCTATTATAAAAATCAATTACTTTTAAAAACCCGTGAAACAAAGACAGTGAAAGAGAGAGAAATTCTTACAAAATTCGTTCAGGGGCTGCGATGCCACCTGGATTGACCATATCTAGACCCACAGCTGATTGAGACATAAGGGAGGACACTCTTGGGGCTGAGAGGTTTGGTGAGGTTGGGTGAGCTAATGCAGACCCTGTAAAGTAATACGGCGTGGTACCCATCCCATGGGTCCCGAATCTCCAGGTTCAAGGGCATCGTCCTACGTCGAAAACATGCACGAGAAACCCAGAAGATGGTACACCGTGTGACCGGGAAAGGTTTCTAAAACGCACCTCATTTCTCATCTCCTTGTGCTCCGGTTCGCCATTCCAGCCGCTTTACTAGCAATCTCCCTCCTTGGAGAATCAGCACCTTTAACCTCCTGTTCCGAACACGTTGCAATTTGTCCTGAGGATGAACGGGAAGAGGGGGAACCAATGAGAGACTAGCTCTAGGTGTTGGGACAGGCACAGGTCACTCTATTTTCCCATCAGGAAGCAGAATTAACCACAGGCTCAGCCTGCCGCCCGGAGCCAGAATAGGGCCTGAAGCAATCCTGCGCTTTTGCGGCCAGCTCCCAAGAAAGCGAGTTGAAAAATGGAGCGCAGGGGCACTGCAATTCACAAACCTGCAGAGTTAGAAATGATAACTCTCGTCCACAAATATATGGAGGGAAGGCAACGAAGAGGATTGGAAAGCAAGGCAGAATTGCAGGAAACAGATTTCAGGAGGTAGATTCGAATCGCCTTTAAAGCACAGGAAAAGCGGCAAAACCTCGACAATGAAGCCCTTGGCCAAAAATGGCGTATGCGTTTTTTCCTGAATATATTCAGGAAAAAACGCATACGCCCTTTTTGGCCAACCAAGCAACCTGGAAAGGCAAATCAGCGCTACAAAGAAGTCTCGCTTCCCATCGGTCAAAAGGGCCATGCTGAATAAAGTGTCAAAACCAGAAATGCAGGACAGGCCATGGAGAAATGGGAGCCTTGCTACGCTGATGGGCGGGCTGTAAATTGCCAACAGCCACTCTGGAGAAGTGTACGGTGTGTCCTGAAACATCTAAAAAACTCAGCTTAGAGAGCATAGGGCACTTCCACTCATGGGCGTATAAATTGGGAAAACTAAAAATCAGCAAGACACAGGCACCCCAAAGTTTAGGGCTGCTCTGTTGACAAGAACCTCCACTTCGTTACACCTGAAACATCCCAGGAAAGAGAAGAATGGATAAAGAAGTTGTGGTCCTTATGTACAATGGAATATCACTCAGCCATGAAATCAACGTCATAAGGCTAGGAGCAGCATGATGAGTGGATTTAGGTACGACGATTCTAAGTGAAATAAGTCACACAGAAAAAGACACTTATCATAAGATATCACTTACAGAGAGAATGTAAAAACCGCTACCTTTGAACTGAATTACAAAACAGAACAGAGTCGCACGTTTAGAAAACACACTATGGCTGCTTAACGGGAAAGGTGAGGTGGGGTGATGCATAAAACAAGGGTTTCAAATTAGCTCAGATACCGTTCCATAAACCCAATATGTAATAGACCAGACCTACTCCTTGCTCAGTGAACTGGACTCAACGCCCCCTATTCACCGCCCAAGAATATATCTGACTAGTAAGAATCTTAAAACCTATGTATTGATATCTCTCTGTAAGTGAGTCAAGTGGGTGTAAAGCGGCATAAACACAGCAGTGCAAAGCAGCTAAACCCTATTATAAAAATCAATTACTTTTAAAAACCCGTGAAACAAAGACAGTGAAAGAGAGAGAAATTCTTACAAAATTCGTTCAGGGGCTGCGATGCCACCTGGATTGACCATATCTAGACCCACAGCTGATTGAGACATAAGGGAGGACACTCTTGGGGCTGAGAGGTTTGGTGAGGTTGGGTGAGCTAACGCAGACCCTTTAAAGTAATACGGCGTGGTACCCATCCCATGGGTCCCAAATCTCCAGGTTCCAGGGCATCTTCCTACGTCGAAAACATGCACGAGCAACCCAGAAGATGGTACACCGTGTGACCGGGAAAGGTTTCTAAAACGCACCTCATTTCTCATCTCCTTGTGCTCCGGTTCGCCATTCCAGCCGCTTTACTAGCAATCTCCCTCCTTGGAGAATCAGCACCTTTAACCTCCTGTTCCGAACACGTTGCAATTTGTCCTGAGGATGAACGGGAAGAGGGGGAACCAATGAGAGACTAGCTCTAGGTGTTGGGACAGGCACAGGTCACTCTATTTTCCCATCAGGAAGCAGAATTAACCACAGGCTCAGCCTGCCGCCCGGAGCCAGAATAGGGCCTGAAGCAATCCTGCGCTTTTGCGGCCAGCTCCCAAGAAAGCGAGTTAAAAAATGGAGCGCAGGGGCACTGCAATTCACAAACCTGCAGAGTTAGAAATGATAACTCTCGTCCACAAATATATGGAGGGAAGGCAACGAAGAGGATTTGAAAGCAAGGCAGAATTGCAGGAAACAGATTTCAGGAGGTAGATTCGAATCGCCTTTAAAGCACAGGAAAAGCGGCAAAACCTCGACAATGAAGCCCTTGGCCAAAAAGGGCGTATGCGTTTTTTCCTGAATTCAGGAAAAAACGCATACGCCCTTTTTGGCCAACCAAGCAACCTGGAAAGGCAAATCAGCGCTACAAAGAAATCTCGCTTCCCATCGGTCAAAAGGGCCATGCTGAATAAAGTGTCAAAACCAGAAATGCAGGACAGGCCATGGAGAAATGGGAGCCTTGCTACGCTGATGGGCGGGCTGTAAATTGCCAACAGCCACTCTGGAGAAGTGTACGGTGTGTCCTGAAACATCTAAAAAACTCAGCTTAGAGAGCATAGGGCACTTCCACTCATGGGCGTATAAATTGGGAAAACTAAAAATCAGCAAGACACAGGCACCCCAAAGTTTAGGGCTGCTCTGTTGACAAGAACCTCCACTTCGTTACACCTGAAACATCCCAGGAAAGAGAAGAATGGATAAAGAAGTTGTGGTCCTTATGTACAATGGAATATCACTCAGCCATGAAATCAACGTCATAAGGCTAGGAGCAGCATGATGAGTGGATTTAGGTACGACGATTCTAAGTGAAATAAGTCACACAGAAAAAGACACTTATCATAAGATATCACTTACAGAGAGAATGTAAAAACCGCTACCTTTGAACTGAATTACAAAACAGAACAGAGTCGCACGTTTAGAAAACACACTATGGCTGCTTAACGGGAAAGGTGAGGTGGGGTGATGCATAAAACAAGGGTTTCAAATTAGCTCAGATACCGTTCCATAAACCCAATATGTAATAGACCAGACCTACTCCTTGCTCAGTGAACTGGACTCAACGCCCCCTATTCACCGCCCAAGAATATATCTGACTAGTAAGAATCTTAAAACCTATGTATTGATATCTCTCTGTAAGTGAGTCAAGTGGGTGTAAAGCGGCATAAACACAGCAGTGCAAAGCAGCTAAACCCCATTATAAAAATCAATTACTTTTAAAAACCCGTGAAACAAAGACAGTGAAAGAGAGAGAAATTCTTACAAAATTCGTTCAGGGGCTGCGATGCCACCTGGATTGACCATATCTAGACCCACAGCTGATTGAGACATAAGGGAGGACACTCTTGGGGCTGAGAGGTTTGGTGAGGTTGGGTGAGCTAACGCAGACCCTTTAAAGTAATACGGCATGGTACCCATCCCATGGGTCCCAAATCTCCAGGTTCCAGGGCATCTTCCTACGTCGAAAACATGCACGAGCAACCCAGAAGATGGTACACCGTGTGACCGGGAAAGGTTTCTAAAACGCACCTCATTTCTCATCTCCTTGTGCTCCGGTTCGCCATTCCAGCCGCTTTACTAGCAATCTCCCTCCTTGGAGAATCAGCACCTTTAACCTCCTGTTCCGTACACGTTGCAATTTGTCCTGAGGATGAACGGGAAGAGGGGGAACCAATGAGAGACTAGCTCTAGGTGTTGGGACAGGCACAGGTCACTCTATTTTCCCATCAGGAAGAAGAATTAACCACAGGCTCAGCCTGCCGCCCGGAGCCAGAATAGGGCCTGAAGCAATCCTGCGCTTTTGCGGCCAGCTCCCAAGAAAGCGAGTTGAAAAATGGAGCTCAGGGGCACTGCAATTCACAAACCTGCAGAGTTAGAAATGATAACTCTCGTCCACAAATATATGGAGGGAAGGCTACGAAGAGGATTTGAAAGCAAGGCAGAATTGCAGGAAACCGATTTCAGGAGGTAGATTCGAATCGCCTTTAAAGCACAGGAAAAGCGGCAAAACCTCGACAATGATGCCCTTGGCCAAAAAGGGCGTATGCGTTTTTTCCTGAATATATTCAGGAAAAAACGCATACGCCCTTTTTGGCCAACCAAGCAACCTGGAAAGGCAAATCAGCGCTACAAAGAAGTCTCGCTTCCCATCGGTCAAAAGGGCCATGCTGAATAAAGTGTCAAAACCAGAAATGCAGGACAGGCCATGGAGAAATGGGAGCCTTGCTACGCTGATGGGCGGGCTGTAAATTGCCAACAGCCACTCTGGAGAAGTGTACGGTGTGTCCTGAAACATCTAAAAAACTCAGCTTAGAGAGCATAGGGCACTTCCACTCATGGGCGTATAAATTGGGAAAACTAAAAATCAGCAAGACACAGGCACCCCAAAGTTTAGGGCTGCTCTGTTGACAAGAACCTCCACTTCGTTACACCTTAAACATCCCAGGAAAGAGAAGAATGGATAAAGAAGTTGTGGTCCTTATGTACAATGGAATATCACTCAGCCATGAAATCAACGTCATAAGGCTAGGAGCAGCATGATGAGTGGATTTAGGTACGACGATTCTAAGTGAAATAAGTCACACAGAAAAAGACACTTATCATAAGATATCACTTACAGAGAGAATGTAAAAACCGCTACCCTTGAACTGAATTACAAAACAGAACAGAGTCGCACGTTTAGAAAACACACTATGGCTGCTTAACGGGAAAGGTGAGGTGGGGTGATGCATAAAACAAGGGTTTCAAATTAGCTCAGATACCGTTCCATAAACCCAATATGTAATAGACAAGACCTACTCCTTGCTCAGTGAACTGGACTCAACAACCCCTATTCACCGCCCAAGAATATATCTGACTAGTAAGAATCTTAAAACCTATGTAGTGATACCTCTCTGTAAGTGAGTCAAGTAGGTGTAAAGCGGCATAAACACAGCAGTGGAAAGCAGCTAAACCCCATTATAAAAATCAATTACTTTTAAAAACCCGTGAAACAAAGACAGTGAAAGAGAGAGAAATTCTTACAAAATTCGTTCAGGGGCTGCGATGCCACCTGGATTGACCATATCTAGACCCACAGCTGATTGAGACATAAGGGTGGACACTCTTGGGGCTGAGAGGTTTGGTGAGGTTGGGTGAGCTAACGCAGACCCTGTAAAGTAATACGGCGTGGTACCCATCCCATGGGTCCCAAATCTCCAGGTTCAAGGGCATCGTCCTACGTCGAAAACATGCACGAGAAACCCAGAAGATGGTACACCGTGTGACCGGGAAAGGTTTCTAAAACGCACCTCATTTCTCATCTCCTTGTGCTCCGGTTCGACATTCCAGCCGCTTTACTAGCAATCTCCCTCCTTGGAGAATCAGCACCTTTAACCTCCTGTTCCGAACACGTTGCAATTTGTCCTGAGGATGAACGGGAAGAGGGGGAACCAATGAGAGACTAGCTCTAGGTGTTGGGACAGGCAGAGGTCACTCTATTTTCCCATCAGGAAGCAGAATTAACCACAGGCTCAGCCTGCCGCCCGGAGCCAGAATAGGGCCTGAAGCAATCCTGCGCTTTTGCGGCCAGCTCCCAAGAAAGCGAGTTGAAAAATGGAGCTCAGGGGCACTGCAATTCACAAACCTGCAGAGTTAGAAATGATAACTCTCGTCCACAAATATATGGAGGGAAGGCAACGAAGAGGATTTGAAAGCAAGGCAGAATTGCAGGAAACAGATTTCAGGAGGTAGATTCGAATCGCCTTTAAAGCACAGGAAAAGCGGCAAAACCTCGACAATGAAGCCCTTGGCCAAAAAGGGCGTATGCGTTTTTTCCTGAATATATTCAGGAAAAAACGCATACGCCCTTTTTGGCCAACCAAGCAACCTGGAAAGGCAAATCAGCGCTACAAAGAAGTCTTGCTTCCCATCGGTCAAAAGGGCCATGCTGAATAAAGTGTCAAAACCAGAAATGCAGGACAGGCCATGGAGAAATGGGAGCCTTGCTACGCTGATGGGCGGGCTGTAAATTGCCAACAGCCACTCTGGAGAAGTGTACGGTGTGTCCTGAAACATCTAAAAAACTCAGCTTAGAGAGCATAGGGCACTTCCACTCATGGGCGTATAAATTGGGAAAACTAAAAATCAGCAAGACACAGGCACCCCAAAGTTTAGGGCTGCTCTGTTGACAAGAACCTCCACTTCGTTACACCTTAAACATCCCAGGAAAGAGAAGAATGGATAAAGAAGTTGTGGTCCTTATGTACAATGGAATATCACTCAGCCATGAAATCAACGTCATAAGGCTAGGAGCAGCATGATGAGTGGATTTAGGTACGACGATTCTAAGTGAAATAAGTCACACAGAAAAAGACACTTATCATAAGATATCACTTACAGAGAGAATGTAAAAACCGCTACCTTTGAACTGAATTACAAAACAGAACAGAGTCGCACGTTTAGAAAACACACTATGGCTGCTTAACGGGAAAGGTGAGGTGGGGTGATGCATAAAACAAGGGTTTCAAATTAGCTCAGATACCGTTCCATAAACCCAATATGTAATAGACCAGACCTACTCCTTGCTCAGTGAACTGGACTCAACGCCCCCTATTCACCGCCCAAGAATATATCTGACTAGTAAGAATCTTAAAACCTATGTATTGATATCTCTCTGTAAGTGAGTCAAGTGGGTGTAAAGCGGCATAAACACAGCAGTGCAAAGCAGCTAAACCCTATTATAAAAATCAATTACTTTTAAAAACCCGTGAAACAAAGACAGTGAAAGAGAGAGAAATTCTTACAAAATTCGTTCAGGGGCTGCGATGCCACCTGGATTGACCATATCTAGACCCACAGCTGATTGAGACATAAGGGAGGACACTCTTGGGGCTGAGAGGTTTGGTGAGGTTGGGTGAGCTAACGCAGACCCTGTAAAGTAATACGGCGTGGTACCCATCCCATGGGTCCCAAATCTCCAGGTTCAAGGGCATCGTCCTACGTCGAAAACATGCACGAGAAACCCAGAAGATGGTACACCATGTGACCGGGAAAGGTTTCTAAAACGCACCTCATTTCTCATCTCCTTGTGCTCCGGTTCGCCATTCCAGCCGCTTTACTAGCAATCTCCCTCCTTGGAGAATCAGCACCTTTAACCTCCTGTTCCGAACACGTTGCAATTTGTCCTGAGGATGAACGGGAAGAGGGGGAACCAATGAGAGACTAGCTCTAGGTGTTGGGACAGGCACAGGTCACTCTATTTTCCCATCAGGAAGCAGAATTAACCACAGGCTCAGCCTGCCGCCCGGAGCCAGAATAGGGCCTGAAGCAATCCTGCGCTTTTGCGGTCAGCTCCCAAGAAAGCAAGTTGAAAAATGGAGCTCAGGGGCACTGCAATTCACAAACCTGCAGAGTTAGAAATGATAACTCTCGTCCACAAATATATGGAGGGAAGGCAACGAAGACGATTTGAAAGCAAGGCAGAATTGCAGGAAACCGATTTCAGGAGGTAGATTCGAATCGCCTTTAAAGCACAGGAAAAGCGGCAAAACCTCGACAATGATGCCCTTGGCCAAAAAGGGCGTATGCGTTTTTTCCTGAATATATTCAGGAAAAAACGCATACGCCCTTTTTGGCCAACCAAGCAACCTGGAAAGGCAAATCAGCGCTACAAAGAAGTCTCGCTTCCCATCGGTCAAAAGGGCCATGCTGAATAAAGTGTCAAAACCAGAAATGCAGGACAGGCCATGGAGAAATGGGAGCCTTGCTACGCTGATGGGCGGGCTGTAAATTGCCAACAGCCACTCTGGAGAAGTGTACGGTGTGTCCTGAAACATCTAAAAAACTCAGCTTAGAGAGCATAGGGCACTTCCACTCATGGGCGTATAAATTGGGAAAACTAAAAATCAGCAAGACACAGGCACCCCAAAGTTTAGGGCTGCTCTGTTGACAAGAACCTCCACTTCGTTACACCTTAAACATCCCAGGAAAGAGAAGAATGGATAAAGAAGTTGTGGTCCTTATGTACAATGGAATATCACTCAGCCATGAAATCAACGTCATAAGGCTAGGAGCAGCATGATGAGTGGATTTAGGTACGACGATTCTAAGTGAAATAAGTCACACAGAAAAAGACACTTATCATAAGATATCACTTACAGAGAGAATGTAAAAACCGCTACCTTTGAACTGAATTACAAAACAGAACAGAGTCGCACGTTTAGAAAACACACTATGGCTGCTTAACGGGAAAGGTGAGGTGGGGTGATGCATAAAACAAGGGTTTCAAATTAGCTCAGATACCGTTCCATAAACCCAATATGTAATAGACCAGACCTACTCCTTGCTCAGTGAACTGGACTCAACGCCCCCTATTCACCGCCCAAGAATATATCTGACTAGTAAGAATCTTAAAACCTATGTATTGATATCTCTCTGTAAGTGAGTCAAGTGGGTGTAAAGCGGCATAAACACAGCAGTGCAAAGCAGCTAAACCCTATTATAAAAATCAATTACTTTTAAAAACCCGTGAAACAAAGACAGTGAAAGAGAGAGAAATTCTTACAAAATTCGTTCAGGGGCTGCGATGCCACCTGGATTGACCATATCTAGACCCACAGCTGATTGAGACATAAGGGAGGACACTCTTGGGGCTGAGAGGTTTGGTGAGGTTGGGTGAGCTAACGCAGACCCTGTAAAGTAATACGGCGTGGTACCCATCCCATGGGTCCCAAATCTCCAGGTTCAAGGGCATCGTCCTACGTCGAAAACATGCACGAGAAACCCAGAAGATGGTACACCATGTGACCGGGAAAGGTTTCTAAAACGCACCTCATTTCTCATCTCCTTGTGCTCCGGTTCGCCATTCCAGCCGCTTTACTAGCAATCTCCCTCCTTGGAGAATCAGCACCTTTAACCTCCTGTTCCGAACACGTTGCAATTTGTCCTGAGGATGAACGGGAAGAGGGGGAACCAATGAGAGACTAGCTCTAGGTGTTGGGACAGGCACAGGTCACTCTATTTTCCCATCAGGAAGCAGAATTAACCACAGGCTCAGCCTGCCGCCCGGAGCCAGAATAGGGCCTGAAGCAATCCTGCGCTTTTGCGGTCAGCTCCCAAGAAAGCAAGTTGAAAAATGGAGCTCAGGGGCACTGCAATTCACAAACCTGCAGAGTTAGAAATGATAACTCTCGTCCACAAATATATGGAGGGAAGGCAACGAAGACGATTTGAAAGCAAGGCAGAATTGCAGGAAACCGATTTCAGGAGGTAGATTCGAATCGCCTTTAAAGCACAGGAAAAGCGGCAAAACCTCGACAATGATGCCCTTGGCCAAAAAGGGCGTATGCGTTTTTTCCTGAATATATTCAGGAAAAAACGCATACGCCCTTTTTGGCCAACCAAGCAACCTGGAAAGGCAAATCAGCGCTACAAAGAAGTCTCGCTTCCCATCGGTCAAAAGGGCCATGCTGAATAAAGTGTCAAAACCAGAAATGCAGGACAGGCCATGGAGAAATGGGAGCCTTGCTACGCTGATGGGCGGGCTGTAAATTGCCAACAGCCACTCTGGAGAAGTGTACGGTGTGTCCTGAAACATCTAAAAAACTCAGCTTAGAGAGCATAGGGCACTTCCACTCATGGGCGTATAAATTGGGAAAACTAAAAATCAGCAAGACACAGGCACCCCAAAGTTTAGGGCTGCTCTGTTGACAAGAACCTCCACTTCGTTACACCTGAAACATCCCAGGAAAGAGAAGAATGGATAAAGAAGTTGTGGTCCTTATGTACAATGGAATATCACTCAGCCATGAAATCAACGTCATAAGGCTAGGAGCAGCATGATGAGTGGATTTAGGTACGACGATTCTAAGTGAAATAAGTCACACAGAAAAAGACACTTATCATAAGATATCACTTACAGAGGGAATGTAAAAACCGCTACCCTTGAACTGAATTACAAAACAGAACAGAGTCGCACGTTTAGAAAACACACTATGGCTGCTTAACGGGAAAGGTGAGGTGGGGTGATGCATAAAACAAGGGTTTCAAATTAGCTCAGATACCGTTCCATAAACCCAATATGTAATAGACCAGACCTACTCCTTGCTCAGTGAACTGGACTCAACGCCCCCTATTCACCGCCCAAGAATATATCTGACTAGTAAGAATCTTAAAACCTATGTATTGATATCTCTCTGTAAGTGAGTCAAGTGGGTGTAAAGCGGCATAAACACAGCAGTGCAAAGCAGCTAAACCCTATTATAAAAATCAATTACTTTTAAAAACCCGTGAAACAAAGACAGTGAAAGAGAGAGAAATTCTTACAAAATTCGTTCAGGGGCTGCGATGCCACCTGGATTGACCATATCTAGACCCACAGCTGATTGAGACATAAGGGAGGACACTCTTGGGGCTGAGAGGTTTGGTGAGGTTGGGTGAGCTAATGCAGACCCTGTAAAGTAATACGGCGTGGTACCCATCCCATGGGTCCCAAATCTCCAGGTTCAAGGGCATCGTCCTACGTCGAAAACATGCACGAGAAACCCAGAAGATGGTACACCGTGTGACCGGGAAAGGTTTCTAAAACGCACCTCATTTCTCATCTCCTTGTGCTCCGGTTCGCCATTCCAGCCGCTTTACTAGCAATTTCCCTCCTTGGAGAATCAGCACCTTTAACCTCCTGTTCCGAACACGTTGCAATTTGTCCTGAGGATGAACGGGAAGAGGGGTAACCAATGAGAGACTAGCTCTAGGTGTTGGGACAGGCACAGGTCACTCTATTTTCCCATCAGGAAGAAGAATTAACCACAGGCTCAGCCTGCCGCCCGGAGCCAGAATAGGGCCTGAAGCAATCCTGCGCTTTTGCGGCCAGCTCCCAAGAAAGCGAGTTGAAAAATGGAGCTCAGGGGCACTGCAATTCACAAACCTGCAGAGTTAGAAATGATAACTCTCGTCCACAAATATATGGAGGGAAGGCAACGAAGAGGATTTGAAAGCAAGGCAGAATTGCAGGAAACAGATTTCAGGAGGTAGATTCGAATCGCCTTTAAAGCACAGGAAAAGCGGCAAAACCTCGACAATGATGCCCTTGGCCAAAAAGGGCGTATGCGTTTTTTCCTGAATATATTCAGGAAAAAACGCATACGCCCTTTTTGGCCAACCAAGCAACCTGGAAAGGCAAATCAGCGCTACAAAGAAGTCTCGCTTCCCATCGGTCAAAAGGGCCATGCTGAATAAAGTGTCAAAACCAGAAATGCAGGACAGGCCATGGAGAAATGGGAGCCTTGCTACGCTGATGGGCGGGCTGTAAATTGCCAACAGCCACTCTGGAGAAGTGTACGGTGTGTCCTGAAACATCTAAAAAACTCAGCTTAGAGAGCATAGGGCACTTCCACTCATGGGCGTATAAATTGGGAAAACTAAAAATCAGCAAGACACAGGCACCCCAAAGTTTAGGGCTGCTCTGTTGACAAGAACCTCCACTTCGTTACACCTTAAACATCCCAGGAAAGAGAAGAATGGATAAAGAAGTTGTGGTCCTTATGTACAATGGAATATCACTCAGCCATGAAATCAACGTCATAAGGCTAGGAGCAGCATGATGAGTGGATTTAGGTACGACGATTCTAAGTGAAATAAGTCACACAGAAAAAGACACTTATCATAAGATATCACTTACAGAGAGAATGTAAAAACCGCTACCCTTGAACTGAATTACAAAACAGAACAGAGTCGCACGTTTAGAAAACACACTATGGCTGCTTAACGGGAAAGGTGAGGTGGGGTGATGCATAAAACAAGGGTTTCAAATTAGCTCAGATACCGTTCCATAAACCCAATATGTAATAGACAAGACCTACTCCTTGCTCAGTGAACTGGACTCAACAACCCCTATTCACCGCCCAGGAATATATCTGACTAGTAAGAATCTTAAAACCTATGTATTGATATCTCTCTGTAAGTGAGTCAAGTGGGTGTAAAGCGGCATAAACACAGCAGTGCAAAGCAGCTAAACCCTATTATAAAAATCAATTACTTTTAAAAACCCGTGAAACAAAGACAGTGAAAGAGAGAGAAATTCTTACAAAATTCGTTCAGGGGCTGCGATGCCACCTGGATTGACCATATCTAGACCCACAGCTGATTGAGACATAAGGGTGGACACTCTTGGGGCTGAGAGGTTTGGTGAGGTTGGGTGAGCTAACGCAGACCCTTTAAAGTAATACGGCGTGGTACCCATCCCATGGGTCCCAAATCTCCAGGTTCCAGGGCATCTTCCTACGTCGAAAACATGCACGAGAAACCCAGAAGATGGTACACCGTGTGACCGGGAAAGGTTTCTAAAACGCACCTCATTTCTCATCTCCTTGTGCTCCGGTTCGCCATTCCAGCCGCTTTACTAGCAATCTCCCTCCTTGGAGAATCAGCACCTTTAACCTCCTGTTCCGTACACGTTGCAATTTGTCCTGAGGATGAACGGGAAGAGGGGGAACCAATGAGAGACTAGCTCTAGGTGTTGGGACAGGCAGAGGTCACTCTATTTTCCCATCAGGAAGCAGAATTAACCACAGGCTCAGCCTGCCGCCCGGAGCCAGAATAGGGCCTGAAGCAATCCTGCGCTTTTGCGGCCAGCTCCCAAGAAAGCGAGTTGAAAAATGGAGCTCAGGGGCACTGCAATTCACAAACCTGCTGAGTTAGAAATGATAACTCTCGTCCACAAATATATGGAGGGAAGGCTACGAAGAGGATTTGAAAGCAAGGCAGAATTGCAGGAAACCGATTTCAGGAGGTAGATTCGAATCGCCTTTAAAGCACAGGAAAAGCGGCAAAACCTCGACAATGATGCCCTTGGCCAAAAAGGGCGTATGCGTTTTTTCCTGAATATATTCAGGAAAAAACGCATACGCCCTTTTTGGCCAACCAAGCAACCTGGAAAGGCAAATCAGCGCTACAAAGAAGTCTCGCTTCCCATCGGTCAAAAGGGCCATGCTGAATAAAGTGTCAAAACCAGAAATGCAGGACAGGCCATGGAGAAATGGGAGCCTTGCTACGCTGATGGGCGGGCTGTAAATTGCCAACAGCCACTCTGGAGAAGTGTACGGTGTGTCCTGAAACATCTAAAAAACTCAGCTTAGAGAGCATAGGGCACTTCCACTCATGGGCGTATAAATTGGGAAAACTAAAAATCAGCAAGACACAGGCACCCCAAAGTTTAGGGCTGCTCTGTTGACAAGAACCTCCACTTCGTTACACCTGAAACATCCCAGGAAAGAGAAGAATGGATAAAGAAGTTGTGGTCCTTATGTACAATGGAATATCACTCAGCCATGAAATCAACGTCATAAGGCTAGGAGCAGCATGATGAGTGGATTTAGGTACGACGATTCTAAGTGAAATAAGTCACACAGAAAAAGACACTTATCATAAGATATCACTTACAGAGGGAATGTAAAAACCGCTACCCTTGAACTGAATTACAAAACAGAACAGAGTCGCACGTTTAGAAAACACACTATGGCTGCTTAACGGGAAAGGTGAGGTGGGGTGATGCATAAAACAAGGGT
Source organism: Balaenoptera borealis (assembly GCF_965194805.1). Lineage (NCBI taxonomy): Eukaryota > Metazoa > Chordata > Mammalia > Artiodactyla > Balaenopteridae > Balaenoptera > Balaenoptera borealis. The sequence goes on along the minus strand of NW_028122813.1, from coordinate 103,818 downwards.
TTCAAATTAGCTCAGATACCGTTCCATAAACCCAATATGTAATAGACCAGACCTACTCCTTGCTCAGTGAACTGGACTCAACGCCCCCTATTCACCGCCCAAGAATATATCTGACTAGTAAGAATCTTAAAACCTATGTATTGATATCTCTCTGTAAGTGAGTCAAGTGGGTGTAAAGCGGCATAAACACAGCAGTGCAAAGCAGCTAAACCCTATTATAAAAATCAATTACTTTTAAAAACCCGTGAAACAAAGACAGTGAAAGAGAGAGAAATTCTTACAAAATTCGTTCAGGGGCTGCGATGCCACCTGGATTGACCATATCTAGACCCACAGCTGATTGAGACATAAGGGAGGACACTCTTGGGGCTGAGAGGTTTGGTGAGGTTGGGTGAGCTAACGCAGACCCTGTAAAGTAATACGGCGTGGTACCCATCCCATGGGTCCCAAATCTCCAGGTTCAAGGGCATCGTCCTACGTCGAAAACATGCACGAGAAACCCAGAAGATGGTACACCGTGTGACCGGGAAAGGTTTCTAAAACGCACCTCATTTCTCATCTCCTTGTGCTCCGGTTCGACATTCCAGCCGCTTTACTAGCAATTTCCCTCCTTGGAGAATCAGCACCTTTAACCTCCTGTTCCGAACACGTTGCAATTTGTCCTGAGGATGAACGGGAAGAGGGGTAACCAATGAGAGACTAGCTCTAGGTGTTGGGACAGGCACAGGTCACTCTATTTTCCCATCAGGAAGCAGAATTAACCACAGGCTCAGCCTGCCGCCCGGAGCCAGAATAGGGCCTGAAGCAATCCTGCGCTTTTGCGGCCAGCTCCCAAGAAAGCGAGTTGAAAAATGGAGCTCAGGGGCACTGCAATTCACAAACCTGCAGAGTTAGAAATGATAACTCTCGTCCACAAATATATGGAGGGAAGGCAACGAAGAGGATTTGAAAGCAAGGCAGAATTGCAGGAAACCGATTTCAGGAGGTAGATTCGAATCGCCTTTAAAGCACAGGAAAAGCGGCAAAACCTCGACAATGATGCCCTTGGCCAAAAAGGGCGTATGCGTTTTTTCCTGAATATATTCAGGAAAAAACGCATACGCCCTTTTTGGCCAACCAAGCAACCTGGAAAGGCAAATCAGCGCTACAAAGAAGTCTCGCTTCCCATCGGTCAAAAGGGCCATGCTGAATAAAGTGTCAAAACCAGAAATGCAGGACAGGCCATGGAGAAATGGGAGCCTTGCTACGCTGATGGGCGGGCTGTAAATTGCCAACAGCCACTCTGGAGAAGTGTACGGTGTGTCCTGAAACATCTAAAAAACTCAGCTTAGAGAGCATAGGGCACTTCCACTCATGGGCGTATAAATTGGGAAAACTAAAAATCAGCAAGACACAGGCACCCCAAAGTTTAGGGCTGCTCTGTTGACAAGAACCTCCACTTCGTTACACCTTAAACATCCCAGGAAAGAGAAGAATGGATAAAGAAGTTGTGGTCCTTATGTACAATGGAATATCACTCAGCCATGAAATCAACGTCATAAGGCTAGGAGCAGCATGATGAGTGGATTTAGGTACGACGATTCTAAGTGAAATAAGTCACACAGAAAAAGACACTTATCATAAGATATCACTTACAGAGAGAATGTAAAAACCGCTACCCTTGAACTGAATTACAAAACAGAACAGAGTCGCACGTTTAGAAAACACACTATGGCTGCTTAACGGGAAAGGTGAGGTGGGGTGATGCATAAAACAAGGGTTTCAAATTAGCTCAGATACCGTTCCATAAACCCAATATGTAATAGACAAGACCTACTCCTTGCTCAGTGAACTGGACTCAACAACCCCTATTCACCGCCCAGGAATATATCTGACTAGTAAGAATCTTAAAACCTATGTATTGATATCTCTCTGTAAGTGAGTCAAGTGGGTGTAAAGCGGCATAAACACAGCAGTGCAAAGCAGCTAAACCCTATTATAAAAATCAATTACTTTTAAAAACCCGTGAAACAAAGACAGTGAAAGAGAGAGAAATTCTTACAAAATTCGTTCAGGGGCTGCGATGCCACCTGGATTGACCATATCTAGACCCACAGCTGATTGAGACATAAGGGTGGACACTCTTGGGGCTGAGAGGTTTGGTGAGGTTGGGTGAGCTAACGCAGACCCTTTAAAGTAATACGGCGTGGTACCCATCCCATGGGTCCCAAATCTCCAGGTTCCAGGGCATCTTCCTACGTCGAAAACATGCACGAGAAACCCAGAAGATGGTACACCGTGTGACCGGGAAAGGTTTCTAAAACGCACCTCATTTCTCATCTCCTTGTGCTCCGGTTCGCCATTCCAGCCGCTTTACTAGCAATCTCCCTCCTTGGAGAATCAGCACCTTTAACCTCCTGTTCCGTACACGTTGCAATTTGTCCTGAGGATGAACGGGAAGAGGGGGAACCAATGAGAGACTAGCTCTAGGTGTTGGGACAGGCAGAGGTCACTCTATTTTCCCATCAGGAAGCAGAATTAACCACAGGCTCAGCCTGCCGCCCGGAGCCAGAATAGGGCCTGAAGCAATCCTGCGCTTTTGCGGCCAGCTCCCAAGAAAGCGAGTTGAAAAATGGAGCTCAGGGGCACTGCAATTCACAAACCTGCAGAGTTAGAAATGATAACTCTCGTCCACAAATATATGGAGGGAAGGCTACGAAGAGGATTTGAAAGCAAGGCAGAATTGCAGGAAACCGATTTCAGGAGGTAGATTCGAATCGCCTTTAAAGCACAGGAAAAGCGGCAAAACCTCGACAATGATGCCCTTGGCCAAAAAGGGCGTATGCGTTTTTTCCTGAATATATTCAGGAAAAAACGCATACGCCCTTTTTGGCCAACCAAGCAACCTGGAAAGGCAAATCAGCGCTACAAAGAAGTCTCGCTTCCCATCGGTCAAAAAGGCCATGCTGAATAAAGTGTCAAAACCAGAAATGCAGGACAGGCCATGGAGAAATGGGAGCCTTGCTACGCTGATGGGCGGGCTGTAAATTGCCAACAGCCACTCTGGAGAAGTGTACGGTGTGTCCTGAAACATCTAAAAAACTCAGCTTAGAGAGCATAGGGCACTTCCACTCATGGGCGTATAAATTGGGAAAACTAAAAATCAGCAAGACACAGGCACCCCAAAGTTTAGGGCTGCTCTGTTGACAAGAACCTCCACTTCGTTACACCTTAAACATCCCAGGAAAGAGAAGAATGGATAAAGAAGTTGTGGTCCTTATGTACAATGGAATATCACTCAGCCATGAAATCAACGTCATAAGGCTAGGAGCAGCATGATGAGTGGATTTAGGTACGACGATTCTAAGTGAAATAAGTCACACAGAAAAAGACACTTATCATAAGATATCACTTACAGAGGGAATGTAAAAACCGCTACCCTTGAACTGAATTACAAAACAGAACAGAGTCGCACGTTTAGAAAACACACTATGGCTGCTTAACGGGAAAGGTGAGGTGGGGTGATGCATAAAACAAGGGTTTCAAATTAGCTCAGATACCGTTCCATAAACCCAATATGTAATAGACAAGACCTACTCCTTGCTCAGTGAACTGGACTCAACAACCCCTATTCACCGCCCAAGAATATATCTGACTAGTAAGAATCTTAAAACCTATGTAGTGATATCTCTCTGTAAGTGAGTCAAGTGGGTGTAAAGCGGCATAAACACAGCAGTGCAAAGCAGCTAAACCCTATTATAAAAATCAATTACTTTTAAAAACCCGTGAAACAAAGACAGTGAAAGAGAGAGAAATTCTTACAAAATTCGTTCAGGGGCTGCGATGCCACCTGGATTGACCATATCTAGACCCACAGCTGATTGAGACATAAGGGTGGACACTCTTGGGGCTGAGAGGTTTGGTGAGGTTGGGTGAGCTAACGCAGACCCTTTAAAGTAATACGGCGTGGTACCCATCCCATGGGTCCCAAATCTCCAGGTTCCAGGGCATCTTCCTACGTCGAAAACATGCACGAGAAACCCAGAAGATGGTACACCGTGTGACCGGGAAAGGTTTCTAAAACGCACCTCATTTCTCATCTCCTTGTGCTCCGGTTCGCCATTCCAGCCGCTTTACTAGCAATCTCCCTCCTTGGAGAATCAGCACCTTTAACCTCCTGTTCCGTACACGTTGCAATTTATCCTGAGGATGAACGGGAAGAGGGGGAACCAATGAGAGACTAGCTCTAGGTGTTGGGACAGGCACAGGTCACTCTATTTTCCCATCAGGAAGAAGAATTAACCACAGGCTCAGCCTGCCGCCCGGAGCCAGAATAGGGCCTGAAGCAATCCTGCGCTTTTGCGGCCAGCTCCCAAGAAAGCGAGTTGAAAAATGGAGCTCAGGGGCACTGCAATTCACAAACCTGCAGAGTTAGAAATGATAACTCTCGTCCACAAATATATGGAGGGAAGGCTACGAAGAGGATTTGAAAGCAAGGCAGAATTGCAGGAAACCGATTTCAGGAGGTAGATTCGAATCGCCTTTAAAGCACAGGAAAAGCGGCAAAACCTCGACAATGATGCCCTTGGCCAAAAAGGGCGTATGCGTTTTTTCCTGAATATATTCAGGAAAAAACGCATACGCCCTTTTTGGCCAACCAAGCAACCTGGAAAGGCAAATCAGCGCTACAAAGAAGTCTCGCTTCCCATCGGTCAAAAGGGCCATGCTGAATAAAGTGTCAAAACCAGAAATGCAGGACAGGCCATGGAGAAATGGGAGCCTTGCTACGCTGATGGGCGGGCTGTAAATTGCCAACAGCCACTCTGGAGAAGTGTACGGTGTGTCCTGAAACATCTAAAAAACTCAGCTTAGAGAGCATAGGGCACTTCCACTCATGGGCGTATAAATTGGGAAAACTAAAAATCAGCAAGACACAGGCACCCCAAAGTTTAGGGCTGCTCTGTTGACAAGAACCTCCACTTCGTTACACCTTAAACATCCCAGGAAAGAGAAGAATGGATAAAGAAGTTGTGGTCCTTATGTACAATGGAATATCACTCAGCCATGAAATCAACGTCATAAGGCTAGGAGCAGCATGATGAGTGGATTTAGGTACGACGATTCTAAGTGAAATAAGTCACACAGAAAAAGACACTTATCATAAGATATCACTTACAGAGAGAATGTAAAAACCGCTACCCTTGAACTGAATTACAAAACAGAACAGAGTCGCACGTTTAGAAAACACACTATGGCTGCTTAACGGGAAAGGTGAGGTGGGGTGATGCATAAAACAAGGGTTTCAAATTAGCTCAGATACCGTTCCATAAACCCAATATGTAATAGACAAGACCTACTCCTTGCTCAGTGAACTGGACTCAACAACCCCTATTCACCGCCCAGGAATATATCTGACTAGTAAGAATCTTAAAACCTATGTATTGATATCTCTCTGTAAGTGAGTCAAGTGGGTGTAAAGCGGCATAAACACAGCAGTGCAAAGCAGCTAAACCCTATTATAAAAATCAATTACTTTTAAAAACCCGTGAAACAAAGACAGTGAAAGAGAGAGAAATTCTTACAAAATTCGTTCAGGGGCTGCGATGCCACCTGGATTGACCATATCTAGACCCACAGCTGATTGAGACATAAGGGTGGACACTCTTGGGGCTGAGAGGTTTGGTGAGGTTGGGTGAGCTAACGCAGACCCTTTAAAGTAATACGGCGTGGTACCCATCCCATGGGTCCCAAATCTCCAGGTTCAAGGGCATCTTCCTACGTCGAAAACATGCACGAGAAACCCAGAAGATGGTACACCGTGTGACCGGGAAAGGTTTCTAAAACGCACCTCATTTCTCATCTCCTTGTGCTCCGGTTCGCCATTCCAGCCGCTTTACTAGCAATCTCCCTCCTTGGAGAATCAGCACCTTTAACCTCCTGTTCCGTACACGTTGCAATTTGTCCTGAGGATGAACGGGAAGAGGGGGAACCAATGAGAGACTAGCTCTAGGTGTTGGGACAGGCAGAGGTCACTCTATTTTCCCATCAGGAAGCAGAATTAACCACAGGCTCAGCCTGCCGCCCGGAGCCAGAATAGGGCCTGAAGCAATCCTGCGCTTTTGCGGCCAGCTCCCAAGAAAGCGAGTTGAAAAATGGAGCTCAGGGGCACTGCAATTCACAAACCTGCAGAGTTAGAAATGATAACTCTCGTCCACAAATATATGGAGGGAAGGCTACGAAGAGGATTTGAAAGCAAGGCAGAATTGCAGGAAACCGATTTCAGGAGGTAGATTCGAATCGCCTTTAAAGCACAGGAAAAGCGGCAAAACCTCGACAATGATGCCCTTGGCCAAAAAGGGCGTATGCGTTTTTTCCTGAATATATTCAGGAAAAAACGCATACGCCCTTTTTGGCCAACCAAGCAACCTGGAAAGGCAAATCAGCGCTACAAAGAAGTCTCGCTTCCCATCGGTCAAAAGGGCCATGCTGAATAAAGTGTCAAAACCAGAAATGCAGGACAGGCCATGGAGAAATGGGAGCCTTGCTACGCTGATGGGCGGGCTGTAAATTGCCAACAGCCACTCTGGAGAAGTGTACGGTGTGTCCTGAAACATCTAAAAAACTCAGCTTAGAGAGCATAGGGCACTTCCACTCATGGGCGTATAAATTGGGAAAACTAAAAATCAGCAAGACACAGGCACCCCAAAGTTTAGGGCTGCTCTGTTGACAAGAACCTCCACTTCGTTACACCTGAAACATCCCAGGAAAGAGAAGAATGGATAAAGAAGTTGTGGTCCTTATGTACAATGGAATATCACTCAGCCATGAAATCAACGTCATAAGGCTAGGAGCAGCATGATGAGTGGATTTAGGTACGACGATTCTAAGTGAAATAAGTCACACAGAAAAAGACACTTATCATAAGATATCACTTACAGAGGGAATGTAAAAACCGCTACCCTTGAACTGAATTACAAAACAGAACAGAGTCGCACGTTTAGAAAACACACTATGGCTGCTTAACGGGAAAGGTGAGGTGGGGTGATGCATAAAACAAGGGTTTCAAATTAGCTCAGATACCGTTCCATAAACCCAATATGTAATAGACCAGACCTACTCCTTGCTCAGTGAACTGGACTCAACGCCCCCTATTCACCGCCCAAGAATATATCTGACTAGTAAGAATCTTAAAACCTATGTATTGATATCTCTCTGTAAGTGAGTCAAGTGGGTGTAAAGCGGCATAAACACAGCAGTGCAAAGCAGCTAAACCCTATTATAAAAATCAATTACTTTTAAAAACCCGTGAAACAAAGACAGTGAAAGAGAGAGAAATTCTTACAAAATTCGTTCAGGGGCTGCGATGCCACCTGGATTGACCATATCTAGACCCACAGCTGATTGAGACATAAGGGAGGACACTCTTGGGGCTGAGAGGTTTGGTGAGGTTGGGTGAGCTAACGCAGACCCTGTAAAGTAATACGGCGTGGTACCCATCCCATGGGTCCCAAATCTCCAGGTTCAAGGGCATCGTCCTACGTCGAAAACATGCACGAGAAACCCAGAAGATGGTACACCGTGTGACCGGGAAAGGTTTCTAAAACGCACCTCATTTCTCATCTCCTTGTGCTCCGGTTCGACATTCCAGCCGCTTTACTAGCAATTTCCCTCCTTGGAGAATCAGCACCTTTCACCTCCTGTTCCGAACACGTTGCAATTTGTCCTGAGGATGAACGGGAAGAGGGGTAACCAATGAGAGACTAGCTCTAGGTGTTGGGACAGGCACAGGTCACTCTATTTTCCCATCAGGAAGCAGAATTAACCACAGGCTCAGCCTGCCGCCCGGAGCCAGAATAGGGCCTGAAGCAATCCTGCGCTTTTGCGGCCAGCTCCCAAGAAAGCGAGTTGAAAAATGGAGCTCAGGGGCACTGCAATTCACAAACCTGCAGAGTTAGAAATGATAACTCTCGTCCACAAATATATGGAGGGAAGGCAACGAAGAGGATTTGAAAGCAAGGCAGAATTGCAGGAAACCGATTTCAGGAGGTAGATTCGAATCGCCTTTAAAGCACAGGAAAAGCGGCAAAACCTCGACAATGATGCCCTTGGCCAAAAAGGGCGTATGCGTTTTTTCCTGAATATATTCAGGAAAAAACGCATACGCCCTTTTTGGCCAACCAAGCAACCTGGAAAGGCAAATCAGCGCTACAAAGAAGTCTCGCTTCCCATCGGTCAAAAGGGCCATGCTGAATAAAGTGTCAAAACCAGAAATGCAGGACAGGCCATGGAGAAATGGGAGCCTTGCTACGCTGATGGGCGGGCTGTAAATTGCCAACAGCCACTCTGGAGAAGTGTACGGTGTGTCCTGAAACATCTAAAAAACTCAGCTTAGAGAGCATAGGGCACTTCCACTCATGGGCGTATAAATTGGGAAAACTAAAAATCAGCAAGACACAGGCACCCCAAAGTTTAGGGCTGCTCTGTTGACAAGAACCTCCACTTCGTTACACCTTAAACATCCCAGGAAAGAGAAGAATGGATAAAGAAGTTGTGGTCCTTATGTACAATGGAATATCACTCAGCCATGAAATCAACGTCATAAGGCTAGGAGCAGCATGATGAGTGGATTTAGGTACGACGATTCTAAGTGAAATAAGTCACACAGAAAAAGACACTTATCATAAGATATCACTTACAGAGAGAATGTAAAAACCGCTACCCTTGAACTGAATTACAAAACAGAACAGAGTCGCACGTTTAGAAAACACACTATGGCTGCTTAACGGGAAAGGTGAGGTGGGGTGATGCATAAAACAAGGGTTTCAAATTAGCTCAGATACCGTTCCATAAACCCAATATGTAATAGACAAGACCTACTCCTTGCTCAGTGAACTGGACTCAACAACCCCTATTCACCGCCCAGGAATATATCTGACTAGTAAGAATCTTAAAACCTATGTATTGATATCTCTCTGTAAGTGAGTCAAGTGGGTGTAAAGCGGCATAAACACAGCAGTGCAAAGCAGCTAAACCCTATTATAAAAATCAATTACTTTTAAAAACCCGTGAAACAAAGACAGTGAAAGAGAGAGAAATTCTTACAAAATTCGTTCAGGGGCTGCGATGCCACCTGGATTGACCATATCTAGACCCACAGCTGATTGAGACATAAGGGTGGACACTCTTGGGGCTGAGAGGTTTGGTGAGGTTGGGTGAGCTAACGCAGACCCTTTAAAGTAATACGGCGTGGTACCCATCCCATGGGTCCCAAATCTCCAGGTTCCAGGGCATCTTCCTACGTCGAAAACATGCACGAGAAACCCAGAAGATGGTACACCGTGTGACCGGGAAAGGTTTCTAAAACGCACCTCATTTCTCATCTCCTTGTGCTCCGGTTCGCCATTCCAGCCACTTTACTAGCAATCTCCCTCCTTGGAGAATCAGCACCTTTAACCTCCTGTTCCGTACACGTTGCAATTTGTCCTGAGGATGAACGGGAAGAGGGGGAACCAATGAGAGACTAGCTCTAGGTGTTGGGACAGGCAGAGGTCACTCTATTTTCCCATCAGGAAGCAGAATTAACCACAGGCTCAGCCTGCCGCCCGGAGCCAGAATAGGGCCTGAAGCAATCCTGCGCTTTTGCGGCCAGCTCCCAAGAAAGCGAGTTGAAAAATGGAGCTCAGGGGCACTGCAATTCACAAACCTGCAGAGTTAGAAATGATAACTCTCGTCCACAAATATATGGAGGGAAGGCTACGAAGAGGATTTGAAAGCAAGGCAGAATTGCAGGAAACCGATTTCAGGAGGTAGATTCGAATCGCCTTTAAAGCACAGGAAAAGCGGCAAAACCTCGACAATGATGCCCTTGGCCAAAAAGGGCGTATGCGTTTTTTCCTGAATATATTCAGGAAAAAACGCATACGCCCTTTTTGGCCAACCAAGCAACCTGGAAAGGCAAATCAGCGCTACAAAGAAGTCTCGCTTCCCATCGGTCAAAAAGGCCATGCTGAATAAAGTGTCAAAACCAGAAATGCAGGACAGGCCATGGAGAAATGGGAGCCTTGCTACGCTGATGGGCGGGCTGTAAATTGCCAACAGCCACTCTGGAGAAGTGTACGGTGTGTCCTGAAACATCTAAAAAACTCAGCTTAGAGAGCATAGGGCACTTCCACTCATGGGCGTATAAATTGGGAAAACTAAAAATCAGCAAGACACAGGCACCCCAAAGTTTAGGGCTGCTCTGTTGACAAGAACCTCCACTTCGTTACACCTTAAACATCCCAGGAAAGAGAAGAATGGATAAAGAAGTTGTGGTCCTTATGTACAATGGAATATCACTCAGCCATGAAATCAACGTCATAAGGCTAGGAGCAGCATGATGAGTGGATTTAGGTACGACGATTCTAAGTGAAATAAGTCACACAGAAAAAGACACTTATCATAAGATATCACTTACAGAGGGAATGTAAAAACCGCTACCCTTGAACTGAATTACAAAACAGAACAGAGTCGCACGTTTAGAAAACACACTATGGCTGCTTAACGGGAAAGGTGAGGTGGGGTGATGCATAAAACAAGGGTTTCAAATTAGCTCAGATACCGTTCCATAAACCCAATATGTAATAGACAAGACCTACTCCTTGCTCAGTGAACTGGACTCAACAACCCCTATTCACCGCCCAAGAATATATCTGACTAGTAAGAATCTTAAAACCTATGTATTGATATCTCTCTGTAAGTGAGTCAAGTGGGTGTAAAGCGGCATAAACACAGCAGTGCAAAGCAGCTAAACCCTATTATAAAAATCAATTACTTTTAAAAACCCGTGAAACAAAGACAGTGAAAGAGAGAGAAATTCTTACAAAATTCGTTCAGGGGCTGCGATGCCACCTGGATTGACCATATCTAGACCCACAGCTGATTGAGACATAAGGGTGGACACTCTTGGGGCTGAGAGGTTTGGTGAGGTTGGGTGAGCTAACGCAGACCCTTTAAAGTAATACGGCGTGGTACCCATCCCATGGGTCCCAAATCTCCAGGTTCCAGGGCATCTTCCTACGTCGAAAACATGCACGAGAAACCCAGAAGATGGTACACCGTGTGACCGGGAAAGGTTTCTAAAACGCACCTCATTTCTCATCTCCTTGTGCTCCGGTTCGCCATTCCAGCCGCTTTACTAGCAATCTCCCTCCTTGGAGAATCAGCACCTTTAACCTCCTGTTCCGTACACGTTGCAATTTATCCTGAGGATGAACGGGAAGAGGGGGAACCAATGAGAGACTAGCTCTAGGTGTTGGGACAGGCACAGGTCACTCTATTTTCCCATCAGGAAGAAGAATTAACCACAGGCTCAGCCTGCCGCCCGGAGCCAGAATAGGGCCTGAAGCAATCCTGCGCTTTTGCGGCCAGCTCCCAAGAAAGCGAGTTGAAAAATGGAGCTCAGGGGCACTGCAATTCACAAACCTGCAGAGTTAGAAATGATAACTCTCGTCCACAAATATATGGAGGGAAGGCTACGAAGAGGATTTGAAAGCAAGGCAGAATTGCAGGAAACCGATTTCAGGAGGTAGATTCGAATCGCCTTTAAAGCACAGGAAAAGCGGCAAAACCTCGACAATGATGCCCTTGGCCAAAAAGGGCGTATGCGTTTTTTCCTGAATATATTCAGGAAAAAACGCATACGCCCTTTTTGGCCAACCAAGCAACCTGGAAAGGCAAATCAGCGCTACAAAGAAGTCTCGCTTCCCATCGGTCAAAAGGGCCATGCTGAATAAAGTGTCAAAACCAGAAATGCAGGACAGGCCATGGAGAAATGGGAGCCTTGCTACGCTGATGGGCGGGCTGTAAATTGCCAACAGCCACTCTGGAGAAGTGTACGGTGTGTCCTGAAACATCTAAAAAACTCAGCTTAGAGAGCATAGGGCACTTCCACTCATGGGCGTATAAATTGGGAAAACTAAAAATCAGCAAGACACAGGCACCCCAAAGTTTAGGGCTGCTCTGTTGACAAGAACCTCCACTTCGTTACACCTTAAACATCCCAGGAAAGAGAAGAATGGATAAAGAAGTTGTGGTCCTTATGTACAATGGAATATCACTCAGCCATGAAATCAACGTCATAAGGCTAGGAGCAGCATGATGAGTGGATTTAGGTACGACGATTCTAAGTGAAATAAGTCACACAGAAAAAGACACTTATCATAAGATATCACTTACAGAGAGAATGTAAAAACCGCTACCCTTGAACTGAATTACAAAACAGAACAGAGTCGCACGTTTAGAAAACACACTATGGCTGCTTAACGGGAAAGGTGAGGTGGGGTGATGCATAAAACAAGGGTTTCAAATTAGCTCAGATACCGTTCCATAAACCCAATATGTAATAGACAAGACCTACTCCTTGCTCAGTGAACTGGACTCAACAACCCCTATTCACCGCCCAGGAATATATCTGACTAGTAAGAATCTTAAAACCTATGTATTGATATCTCTCTGTAAGTGAGTCAAGTGGGTGTAAAGCGGCATAAACACAGCAGTGCAAAGCAGCTAAACCCTATTATAAAAATCAATTACTTTTAAAAACCCGTGAAACAAAGACAGTGAAAGAGAGAGAAATTCTTACAAAATTCGTTCAGGGGCTGCGATGCCACCTGGATTGACCATATCTAGACCCACAGCTGATTGAGACATAAGGGTGGACACTCTTGGGGCTGAGAGGTTTGGTGAGGTTGGGTGAGCTAACGCAGACCCTTTAAAGTAATACGGCGTGGTACCCATCCCATGGGTCCCAAATCTCCAGGTTCAAGGGCATCTTCCTACGTCGAAAACATGCACGAGAAACCCAGAAGATGGTACACCGTGTGACCGGGAAAGGTTTCTAAAACGCACCTCATTTCTCATCTCCTTGTGCTCCGGTTCGCCATTCCAGCCGCTTTACTAGCAATCTCCCTCCTTGGAGAATCAGCACCTTTAACCTCCTGTTCCGTACACGTTGCAATTTGTCCTGAGGATGAACGGGAAGAGGGGGAACCAATGAGAGACTAGCTCTAGGTGTTGGGACAGGCAGAGGTCACTCTATTTTCCCATCAGGAAGCAGAATTAACCACAGGCTCAGCCTGCCGCCCGGAGCCAGAATAGGGCCTGAAGCAATCCTGCGCTTTTGCGGCCAGCTCCCAAGAAAGCGAGTTGAAAAATGGAGCTCAGGGGCACTGCAATTCACAAACCTGCAGAGTTAGAAATGATAACTCTCGTCCACAAATATATGGAGGGAAGGCTACGAAGAGGATTTGAAAGCAAGGCAGAATTGCAGGAAACCGATTTCAGGAGGTAGATTCGAATCGCCTTTAAAGCACAGGAAAAGCGGCAAAACCTCGACAATGATGCCCTTGGCCAAAAAGGGCGTATGCGTTTTTTCCTGAATATATTCAGGAAAAAACGCATACGCCCTTTTTGGCCAACCAAGCAACCTGGAAAGGCAAATCAGCGCTACAAAGAAGTCTCGCTTCCCATCGGTCAAAAGGGCCATGCTGAATAAAGTGTCAAAACCAGAAATGCAGGACAGGCCATGGAGAAATGGGAGCCTTGCTACGCTGATGGGCGGGCTGTAAATTGCCAACAGCCACTCTGGAGAAGTGTACGGTGTGTCCTGAAACATCTAAAAAACTCAGCTTAGAGAGCATAGGGCACTTCCACTCATGGGCGTATAAATTGGGAAAACTAAAAATCAGCAAGACACAGGCACCCCAAAGTTTAGGGCTGCTCTGTTGACAAGAACCTCCACTTCGTTACACCTTAAACATCCCAGGAAAGAGAAGAATGGATAAAGAAGTTGTGGTCCTTATGTACAATGGAATATCACTCAGCCATGAAATCAACGTCATAAGGCTAGGAGCAGCATGATGAGTGGATTTAGGTACGACGATTCTAAGTGAAATAAGTCACACAGAAAAAGACACTTATCATAAGATATCACTTACAGAGAGAATGTAAAAACCGCTACCCTTGAACTGAATTACAAAACAGAACAGAGTCGCACGTTTAGAAAACACTCTATGGCTGCTTAACGGGAAAGGTGAGGTGGGGTGATGCATAAAACAAGGGTTTCAAATTAGCTCAGATACTGTTCCATAAACCCAATATGTAATAGACAAGACCTACTCCTTGCTCAGTGAACTGGACTCAACAACCCCTATTCACCGCCCAGGAATATATCTGACTAGTAAGAATCTTAAAACCTATGTATTGATATCTCTCTGTAAGTGAGTCAAGTGGGTGTAAAGCGGCATAAACACAGCAGTGCAAAGCAGCTAAACCCTATTATAAAAATCAATTACTTTTAAAAACCCGTGAAACAAAGACACTGAAAGAGAGAGAAATTCTTACAAAATTCGTTCAGGGGCTGCGATGCCACCTGGATTGACCATATCTAGACCCACAGCTGATTGAGACATAAGGGTGGACACTCTTGGGGCTGAGAGGTTTGGTGAGGTTGGGTGAGCTAACGCAGACCCTTTAAAGTAATACGGCGTGGTACCCATCCCATGGGTCCCAAATCTCCAGGTTCCAGGGCATCTTCCTACGTCGAAAACATGCACGAGAAACCCAGAAGATGGTACACCGTGTGACCGGGAAAGGTTTCTAAAACGCACCTCATTTCTCATCTCCTTGTGCTCCGGTTCGCCATTCCAGCCGCTTTACTAGCAATCTCCCTCCTTGGAGAATCAGCACCTTTAACCTCCTGTTCCGTACACGTTGCAATTTGTCCTGAGGATGAACGGGAAGAGGGGGAACCAATGAGAGACTAGCTCTAGGTGTTGGGACAGGCAGAGGTCACTCTATTTTCCCATCAGGAAGCAGAATTAACCACAGGCTCAGCCTGCCGCCCGGAGCCAGAATAGGGCCTGAAGCAATCCTGCGCTTTTGCGGCCAGCTCCCAAGAAAGCGAGTTGAAAAATGGAGCTCAGGGGCACTGCAATTCACAAACCTGCAGAGTTAGAAATGATAACTCTCGTCCACAAATATATGGAGGGAAGGCTACGAAGAGGATTTGAAAGCAAGGCAGAATTGCAGGAAACCGATTTCAGGAGGTAGATTCGAATCGCCTTTAAAGCACAGGAAAAGCGGCAAAACCTCGACAATGATGCCCTTGGCCAAAAAGGGCGTATGCGTTTTTTCCTGAATATATTCAGGAAAAAACGCATACGCCCTTTTTGGCCAACCAAGCAACCTGGAAAGGCAAATCAGCGCTACAAAGAAGTCTCGCTTCCCATCGGTCAAAAGGGCCATGCTGAATAAAGTGTCAAAACCAGAAATGCAGGACAGGCCATGGAGAAATGGGAGCCTTGCTACGCTGATGGGCGGGCTGTAAATTGCCAACAGCCACTCTGGAGAAGTGTACGGTGTGTCCTGAAACATCTAAAAAACTCAGCTTAGAGAGCATAGGGCACTTCCACTCATGGGCGTATAAATTGGGAAAACTAAAAATCAGCAAGACACAGGCACCCCAAAGTTTAGGGCTGCTCTGTTGACAAGAACCTCCACTTCGTTACACCTGAAACATCCCAGGAAAGAGAAGAATGGATAAAGAAGTTGTGGTCCTTATGTACAATGGAATATCACTCAGCCATGAAATCAACGTCATAAGGCTAGGAGCAGCATGATGAGTGGATTTAGGTACGACGATTCTAAGTGAAATAAGTCACACAGAAAAAGACACTTATCATAAGATATCACTTACAGAGGGAATGTAAAAACCGCTACCCTTGAACTGAATTACAAAACAGAACAGAGTCGCACGTTTAGAAAACACACTATGGCTGCTTAACGGGAAAGGTGAGGTGGGGTGATGCATAAAACAAGGGTTTCAAATTAGCTCAGATACCGTTCCATAAACCCAATATGTAATAGACCAGACCTACTCCTTGCTCAGTGAACTGGACTCAACGCCCCCTATTCACCGCCCAAGAATATATCTGACTAGTAAGAATCTTAAAACCTATGTATTGATATCTCTCTGTAAGTGAGTCAAGTGGGTGTAAAGCGGCATAAACACAGCAGTGCAAAGCAGCTAAACCCTATTATAAAAATCAATTACTTTTAAAAACCCGTGAAACAAAGACAGTGAAAGAGAGAGAAATTCTTACAAAATTCGTTCAGGGGCTGCGATGCCACCTGGATTGACCATATCTAGACCCACAGCTGATTGAGACATAAGGGAGGACACTCTTGGGGCTGAGAGGTTTGGTGAGGTTGGGTGAGCTAACGCAGACCCTGTAAAGTAATACGGCGTGGTACCCATCCCATGGGTCCCAAATCTCCAGGTTCAAGGGCATCGTCCTACGTCGAAAACATGCACGAGAAACCCAGAAGATGGTACACCGTGTGACCGGGAAAGGTTTCTAAAACGCACCTCATTTCTCATCTCCTTGTGCTCCGGTTCGACATTCCAGCCGCTTTACTAGCAATTTCCCTCCTTGGAGAATCAGCACCTTTAACCTCCTGTTCCGAACACGTTGCAATTTGTCCTGAGGATGAACGGGAAGAGGGGTAACCAATGAGAGACTAGCTCTAGGTGTTGGGACAGGCACAGGTCACTCTATTTTCCCATCAGGAAGCAGAATTAACCACAGGCTCAGCCTGCCGCCCGGAGCCAGAATAGGGCCTGAAGCAATCCTGCGCTTTTGCGGCCAGCTCCCAAGAAAGCGAGTTGAAAAATGGAGCTCAGGGGCACTGCAATTCACAAACCTGCAGAGTTAGAAATGATAACTCTCGTCCACAAATATATGGAGGGAAGGCAACGAAGAGGATTTGAAAGCAAGGCAGAATTGCAGGAAACCGATTTCAGGAGGTAGATTCGAATCGCCTTTAAAGCACAGGAAAAGCGGCAAAACCTCGACAATGATGCCCTTGGCCAAAAAGGGCGTATGCGTTTTTTCCTGAATATATTCAGGAAAAAACGCATACGCCCTTTTTGGCCAACCAAGCAACCTGGAAAGGCAAATCAGCGCTACAAAGAAGTCTCGCTTCCCATCGGTCAAAAGGGCCATGCTGAATAAAGTGTCAAAACCAGAAATGCAGGACAGGCCATGGAGAAATGGGAGCCTTGCTACGCTGATGGGCGGGCTGTAAATTGCCAACAGCCACTCTGGAGAAGTGTACGGTGTGTCCTGAAACATCTAAAAAACTCAGCTTAGAGAGCATAGGGCACTTCCACTCATGGGCGTATAAATTGGGAAAACTAAAAATCAGCAAGACACAGGCACCCCAAAGTTTAGGGCTGCTCTGTTGACAAGAACCTCCACTTCGTTACACCTTAAACATCCCAGGAAAGAGAAGAATGGATAAAGAAGTTGTGGTCCTTATGTACAATGGAATATCACTCAGCCATGAAATCAACGTCATAAGGCTAGGAGCAGCATGATGAGTGGATTTAGGTACGACGATTCTAAGTGAAATAAGTCACACAGAAAAAGACACTTATCATAAGATATCACTTACAGAGAGAATGTAAAAACCGCTACCCTTGAACTGAATTACAAAACAGAACAGAGTCGCACGTTTAGAAAACACACTATGGCTGCTTAACGGGAAAGGTGAGGTGGGGTGATGCATAAAACAAGGGTTTCAAATTAGCTCAGATACCGTTCCATAAACCCAATATGTAATAGACAAGACCTACTCCTTGCTCAGTGAACTGGACTCAACAACCCCTATTCACCGCCCAGGAATATATCTGACTAGTAAGAATCTTAAAACCTATGTATTGATATCTCTCTGTAAGTGAGTCAAGTGGGTGTAAAGCGGCATAAACACAGCAGTGCAAAGCAGCTAAACCCTATTATAAAAATCAATTACTTTTAAAAACCCGTGAAACAAAGACAGTGAAAGAGAGAGAAATTCTTACAAAATTCGTTCAGGGGCTGCGATGCCACCTGGATTGACCATATCTAGACCCACAGCTGATTGAGACATAAGGGTGGACACTCTTGGGGCTGAGAGGTTTGGTGAGGTTGGGTGAGCTAACGCAGACCCTTTAAAGTAATACGGCGTGGTACCCATCCCATGGGTCCCAAATCTCCAGGTTCCAGGGCATCTTCCTACGTCGAAAACATGCACGAGAAACCCAGAAGATGGTACACCGTGTGACCGGGAAAGGTTTCTAAAACGCACCTCATTTCTCATCTCCTTGTGCTCCGGTTCGCCATTCCAGCCACTTTACTAGCAATCTCCCTCCTTGGAGAATCAGCACCTTTAACCTCCTGTTCCGTACACGTTGCAATTTGTCCTGAGGATGAACGGGAAGAGGGGGAACCAATGAGAGACTAGCTCTAGGTGTTGGGACAGGCAGAGGTCACTCTATTTTCCCATCAGGAAGCAGAATTAACCACAGGCTCAGCCTGCCGCCCGGAGCCAGAATAGGGCCTGAAGCAATCCTGCGCTTTTGCGGCCAGCTCCCAAGAAAGCGAGTTGAAAAATGGAGCTCAGGGGCACTGCAATTCACAAACCTGCAGAGTTAGAAATGATAACTCTCGTCCACAAATATATGGAGGGAAGGCTACGAAGAGGATTTGAAAGCAAGGCAGAATTGCAGGAAACCGATTTCAGGAGGTAGATTCGAATCGCCTTTAAAGCACAGGAAAAGCGGCAAAACCTCGACAATGATGCCCTTGGCCAAAAAGGGCGTATGCGTTTTTTCCTGAATATATTCAGGAAAAAACGCATACGCCCTTTTTGGCCAACCAAGCAACCTGGAAAGGCAAATCAGCGCTACAAAGAAGTCTCGCTTCCCATCGGTCAAAAGGGCCATGCTGAATAAAGTGTCAAAACCAGAAATGCAGGACAGGCCATGGAGAAATGGGAGCCTTGCTACGCTGATGGGCGGGCTGTAAATTGCCAACAGCCACTCTGGAGAAGTGTACGGTGTGTCCTGAAACATCTAAAAAACTCAGCTTAGAGAGCATAGGGCACTTCCACTCATGGGCGTATAAATTGGGAAAACTAAAAATCAGCAAGACACAGGCACCCCAAAGTTTAGGGCTGCTCTGTTGACAAGAACCTCCACTTCGTTACACCTGAAACATCCCAGGAAAGAGAAGAATGGATAAAGAAGTTGTGGTCCTTATGTACAATGGAATATCACTCAGCCATGAAATCAACGTCATAAGGCTAGGAGCAGCATGATGAGTGGATTTAGGTACGACGATTCTAAGTGAAATAAGTCACACAGAAAAAGACACTTATCATAAGATATCACTTACAGAGGGAATGTAAAAACCGCTACCCTTGAACTGAATTACAACACAGAACAGAGTCGCACGTTTAGAAAACACACTATGGCTGCTTAACGGGAAAGGTGAGGTGGGGTGATGCATAAAACAAGGGTTTCAAATTAGCTCAGATACCGTTCCATAAACCCAATATGTAATAGACAAGACCTACTCCTTGCTCAGTGAACTGGACTCAACAACCCCTATTCACCGCCCAAGAATATATCTGACTAGTAAGAATCTTAAAACCTATGTATTGATATCTCTCTGTAAGTGAGTCAAGTGGGTGTAAAGTGGCATAAACACAGCAGTGCAAAGCAGCTAAACCCTATTATAAAAATCAATTACTTTTAAAAACCCGTGAAACAAAGACAGTGAAAGAGAGAGAAATTCTTACAAAATTCGTTCAGGGGCTGCGATGCCACCTGGATTGACCATATCTAGACCCACAGCTGATTGAGACATAAGGGTGGACACTCTTGGGGCTGAGAGGTTTGGTGAGGTTGGGTGAGCTAACGCAGACCCTTTAAAGTAATACGGCGTGGTACCCATCCCATGGGTCCCAAATCTCCAGGTTCCAGGGCATCTTCCTACGTCGAAAACATGCACGAGCAACCCAGAAGATGGTACACCGTGTGACCGGGAAAGGTTTCTAAAACGCACCTCATTTCTCATCTCCTTGTGCTCCGGTTCGCCATTCCAGCCGCTTTACTAGCAATCTCCCTCCTTGGAGAATCAGCACCTTTAACCTCCTGTTCCGTACACGTTGCAATTTGTCCTGAGGATGAACGGGAAGAGGGGGAACCAATGAGAGACTAGCTCTAGGTGTTGGGACAGGCACAGGTCACTCTATGTTCCCATCAGGAAGAAGAATTAACCACAGGCTCAGCCTGCCGCCCGGAGCCAGAATAGGGCCTGAAGCAATCCTGCGCTTTTGCGGCCAGCTCCCAAGAAAGCGAGTTGAAAAATGGAGCTCAGGGGCACTGCAATTCACAAACCTGCAGAGTTAGAAATGATAACTCTCGTCCACAAATATATGGAGGGAAGGCTACGAAGAGGATTTGAAAGCAAGGCAGAATTGCAGGAAACCGATTTCAGGAGGTAGATTCGAATCGCCTTTAAAGCACAGGAAAAGCGGCAAAACCTCGACAATGATGCCCTTGGCCAAAAAGGGCGTATGCGTTTTTTCCTGAATATATTCAGGAAAAAACGCATACGCCCTTTTTGGCCAACCAAGCAACCTGGAAAGGCAAATCAGCGCTACAAAGAAGTCTCGCTTCCCATCGGTCAAAAGGGCCATGCTGAATAAAGTGTCAAAACCAGAAATGCAGGACAGGCCATGGAGAAATGGGAGCCTTGCTACGCTGATGGGCGGGCTGTAAATTGCCAACAGCCACTCTGGAGAAGTGTACGGTGTGTCCTGAAACATCTAAAAAACTCAGCTTAGAGAGCATAGGGCACTTCCACTCATGGGCGTATAAATTGGGAAAACTAAAAATCAGCAAGACACAGGCACCCCAAAGTTTAGGGCTGCTCTGTTGACAAGAACCTCCACTTCGTTACACCTGAAACATCCCAGGAAAGAGAAGAATGGATAAAGAAGTTGTGGTCCTTATGTACAATGGAATATCACTCAGCCATGAAATCAACGTCATAAGGCTAGGAGCAGCATGATGAGTGGATTTAGGTACGACGATTCTAAGTGAAATAAGTCACACAGAAAAAGACACTTATCATAAGATATCACTTACAGAGGGAATGTAAAAACCGCTACCCTTGAACTGAATTACAAAACAGAACAGAGTCGCACGTTTAGAAAACACACTATGGCTGCTTAACGGGAAAGGTGAGGTGGGGTGATGCATAAAACAAGGGTTTCAAATTAGCTCAGATACCGTTCCATAAACCCAATATGTAATAGACCAGACCTACTCCTTGCTCAGTGAACTGGACTCAACGCCCCCTATTCACCGCCCAAGAATATATCTGACTAGTAAGAATCTTAAAACCTATGTATTGATATCTCTCTGTAAGTGAGTCAAGTGGGTGTAAAGCGGCATAAACACAGCAGTGCAAAGCAGCTAAACCCTATTATAAAAATCAATTACTTTTAAAAACCCGTGAAACAAAGACAGTGAAAGAGAGAGAAATTCTTACAAAATTCGTTCAGGGGCTGCGATGCCACCTGGATTGACCATATCTAGACCCACAGCTGATTGAGACATAAGGGTGGACACTCTTGGGGCTGAGAGGTTTGGTGAGGTTGGGTGAGCTAACGCAGACCCTTTAAAGTAATACGGCGTGGTACCCATCCCATGGGTCCCAAATCTCCAGGTTCCAGGGCATCTTCCTACGTCGAAAACATGCACGAGAAACCCAGAAGATGGTACACCGTGTGACCGGGAAAGGTTTCTAAAACGCACCTCATTTCTCATCTCCTTGTGCTCCGGTTCGCCATTCCAGCCGCTTTACTAGCAATCTCCCTCCTTGGAGAATCAGCACCTTTAACCTCCTGTTCCGTACACGTTGCAATTTATCCTGAGGATGAACGGGAAGAGGGGGAACCAATGAGAGACTAGCTCTAGGTGTTGGGACAGGCACAGGTCACTCTATTTTCCCATCAGGAAGAAGAATTAACCACAGGCTCAGCCTGCCGCCCGGAGCCAGAATAGGGCCTGAAGCAATCCTGCGCTTTTGCGGCCAGCTCCCAAGAAAGCGAGTTGAAAAATGGAGCTCAGGGGCACTGCAATTCACAAACCTGCAGAGTTAGAAATGATAACTCTCGTCCACAAATATATGGAGGGAAGGCTACGAAGAGGATTTGAAAGCAAGGCAGAATTGCAGGAAACCGATTTCAGGAGGTAGATTCGAATCGCCTTTAAAGCACAGGAAAAGCGGCAAAACCTCGACAATGATGCCCTTGGCCAAAAAGGGCGTATGCGTTTTTTCCTGAATATATTCAGGAAAAAACGCATACGCCCTTTTTGGCCAACCAAGCAACCTGGAAAGGCAAATCAGCGCTACAAAGAAGTCTCGCTTCCCATCGGTCAAAAGGGCCATGCTGAATAAAGTGTCAAAACCAGAAATGCAGGACAGGCCATGGAGAAATGGGAGCCTTGCTACGCTGATGGGCGGGCTGTAAATTGCCAACAGCCACTCTGGAGAAGTGTACGGTGTGTCCTGAAACATCTAAAAAACTCAGCTTAGAGAGCATAGGGCACTTCCACTCATGGGCGTATAAATTGGGAAAACTAAAAATCAGCAAGACACAGGCACCCCAAAGTTTAGGGCTGCTCTGTTGACAAGAACCTCCACTTCGTTACACCTTAAACATCCCAGGAAAGAGAAGAATGGATAAAGAAGTTGTGGTCCTTATGTACAATGGAATATCACTCAGCCATGAAATCAACGTCATAAGGCTAGGAGCAGCATGATGAGTGGATTTAGGTACGACGATTCTAAGTGAAATAAGTCACACAGAAAAAGACACTTATCATAAGATATCACTTACAGAGAGAATGTAAAAACCGCTACCCTTGAACTGAATTACAAAACAGAACAGAGTCGCACGTTTAGAAAACACACTATGGCTGCTTAACGGGAAAGGTGAGGTGGGGTGATGCATAAAACAAGGGTTTCAAATTAGCTCAGATACCGTTCCATAAACCCAATATGTAATAGACAAGACCTACTCCTTGCTCAGTGAACTGGACTCAACAACCCCTATTCACCGCCCAGGAATATATCTGACTAGTAAGAATCTTAAAACCTATGTATTGATATCTCTCTGTAAGTGAGTCAAGTGGGTGTAAAGCGGCATAAACACAGCAGTGCAAAGCAGCTAAACCCTATTATAAAAATCAATTACTTTTAAAAACCCGTGAAACAAAGACAGTGAAAGAGAGAGAAATTCTTACAAAATTCGTTCAGGGGCTGCGATGCCACCTGGATTGACCATATCTAGACCCACAGCTGATTGAGACATAAGGGTGGACACTCTTGGGGCTGAGAGGTTTGGTGAGGTTGGGTGAGCTAACGCAGACCCTTTAAAGTAATACGGCGTGGTACCCATCCCATGGGTCCCAAATCTCCAGGTTCAAGGGCATCTTCCTACGTCGAAAACATGCACGAGAAACCCAGAAGATGGTACACCGTGTGACCGGGAAAGGTTTCTAAAACGCACCTCATTTCTCATCTCCTTGTGCTCCGGTTCGCCATTCCAGCCGCTTTACTAGCAATCTCCCTCCTTGGAGAATCAGCACCTTTAACCTCCTGTTCCGTACACGTTGCAATTTGTCCTGAGGATGAACGGGAAGAGGGGGAACCAATGAGAGACTAGCTCTAGGTGTTGGGACAGGCAGAGGTCACTCTATTTTCCCATCAGGAAGCAGAATTAACCACAGGCTCAGCCTGCCGCCCGGAGCCAGAATAGGGCCTGAAGCAATCCTGCGCTTTTGCGGCCAGCTCCCAAGAAAGCGAGTTGAAAAATGGAGCTCAGGGGCACTGCAATTCACAAACCTGCAGAGTTAGAAATGATAACTCTCGTCCACAAATATATGGAGGGAAGGCTACGAAGAGGATTTGAAAGCAAGGCAGAATTGCAGGAAACCGATTTCAGGAGGTAGATTCGAATCGCCTTTAAAGCACAGGAAAAGCGGCAAAACCTCGACAATGATGCCCTTGGCCAAAAAGGGCGTATGCGTTTTTTCCTGAATATATTCAGGAAAAAACGCATACGCCCTTTTTGGCCAACCAAGCAACCTGGAAAGGCAAATCAGCGCTACAAAGAAGTCTCGCTTCCCATCGGTCAAAAGGGCCATGCTGAATAAAGTGTCAAAACCAGAAATGCAGGACAGGCCATGGAGAAATGGGAGCCTTGCTACGCTGATGGGCGGGCTGTAAATTGCCAACAGCCACTCTGGAGAAGTGTACGGTGTGTCCTGAAACATCTAAAAAACTCAGCTTAGAGAGCATAGGGCACTTCCACTCATGGGCGTATAAATTGGGAAAACTAAAAATCAGCAAGACACAGGCACCCCAAAGTTTAGGGCTGCTCTGTTGACAAGAACCTCCACTTCGTTACACCTTAAACATCCCAGGAAAGAGAAGAATGGATAAAGAAGTTGTGGTCCTTATGTACAATGGAATATCACTCAGCCATGAAATCAACGTCATAAGGCTAGGAGCAGCATGATGAGTGGATTTAGGTACGACGATTCTAAGTGAAATAAGTCACACAGAAAAAGACACTTATCATAAGATATCACTTACAGAGAGAATGTAAAAACCGCTACCCTTGAACTGAATTACAAAACAGAACAGAGTCGCACGTTTAGAAAACACTCTATGGCTGCTTAACGGGAAAGGTGAGGTGGGGTGATGCATAAAACAAGGGTTTCAAATTAGCTCAGATACTGTTCCATAAACCCAATATGTAATAGACAAGACCTACTCCTTGCTCAGTGAACTGGACTCAACAACCCCTATTCACCGCCCAGGAATATATCTGACTAGTAAGAATCTTAAAACCTATGTATTGATATCTCTCTGTAAGTGAGTCAAGTGGGTGTAAAGCGGCATAAACACAGCAGTGCAAAGCAGCTAAACCCTATTATAAAAATCAATTACTTTTAAAAACCCGTGAAACAAAGACAGTGAAAGAGAGAGAAATTCTTACAAAATTCGTTCAGGGGCTGCGATGCCACCTGGATTGACCATATCTAGACCCACAGCTGATTGAGACATAAGGGTGGACACTCTTGGGGCTGAGAGGTTTGGTGAGGTTGGGTGAGCTAACGCAGACCCTTTAAAGTAATACGGCGTGGTACCCATCCCATGGGTCCCAAATCTCCAGGTTCCAGGGCATCTTCCTACGTCGAAAACATGCACGAGAAACCCAGAAGATGGTACACCGTGTGACCGGGAAAGGTTTCTAAAACGCACCTCATTTCTCATCTCCTTGTGCTCCGGTTCGCCATTCCAGCCGCTTTACTAGCAATCTCCCTCCTTGGAGAATCAGCACCTTTAACCTCCTGTTCCGTACACGTTGCAATTTGTCCTGAGGATGAACGGGAAGAGGGGGAACCAATGAGAGACTAGCTCTAGGTGTTGGGACAGGCACAGGTCACTCTATTTTCCCATCAGGAAGCAGAATTAACCACAGGCTCAGCCTGCCGCCCGGAGCCAGAATAGGGCCTGAAGCAATCCTGCGCTTTTGCGGCCAGCTCCCAAGAAAGCGAGTTGAAAAATGGAGCTCAGGGGCACTGCAATTCACAAACCTGCAGAGTTAGAAATGATAACTCTCGTCCACAAATATATGGAGGGAAGGCAACGAAGAGGATTTGAAAGCAAGGCAGAATTGCAGGAAACCGATTTCAGGAGGTAGATTCGAATCGCCTTTAAAGCACAGGAAAAGCGGCAAAACCTCGACAATGATGCCCTTGGCCAAAAAGGGCGTATGCGTTTTTTCCTGAATATATTCAGGAAAAAACGCATACGCCCTTTTTGGCCAACCAAGCAACCTGGAAAGGCAAATCAGCGCTACAAAGAAGTCTCGCTTCCCATCGGTCAAAAGGGCCATGCTGAATAAAGTGTCAAAACCAGAAATGCAGGACAGGCCATGGAGAAATGGGAGCCTTGCTACGCTGATGGGCGGGCTGTAAATTGCCAACAGCCACTCTGGAGAAGTGTACGGTGTGTCCTGAAACATCTAAAAAACTCAGCTTAGAGAGCATAGGGCACTTCCACTCATGGGCGTATAAATTGGGAAAACTAAAAATCAGCAAGACACAGGCACCCCAAAGTTTAGGGCTGCTCTGTTGACAAGAACCTCCACTTCGTTACACCTTAAACATCCCAGGAAAGAGAAGAATGGATAAAGAAGTTGTGGTCCTTATGTACAATGGAATATCACTCAGCCATGAAATCAACGTCATAAGGCTAGGAGCAGCATGATGAGTGGATTTAGGTACGACGATTCTAAGTGAAATAAGTCACACAGAAAAAGACACTTATCATAAGATATCACTTACAGAGAGAATGTAAAAACCGCTACCCTTGAACTGAATTACAAAACAGAACAGAGTCGCACGTTTAGAAAACACACTATGGCTGCTTAACGGGAAAGGTGAGGTGGGGTGATGCATAAAACAAGGGTTTCAAATTAGCTCAGATACCGTTCCATAAACCCAATATGTAATAGACAAGACCTACTCCTTGCTCAGTGAACTGGACTCAACAACCCCTATTCACCGCCCAGGAATATATCTGACTAGTAAGAATCTTAAAACCTATGTATTGATATCTCTCTGTAAGTGAGTCAAGTGGGTGTAAAGCGGCATAAACACAGCAGTGCAAAGCAGCTAAACCCTATTATAAAAATCAATTACTTTTAAAAACCCGTGAAACAAAGACAGTGAAAGAGAGAGAAATTCTTACAAAATTCGTTCAGGGGCTGCGATGCCACCTGGATTGACCATATCTAGACCCACAGCTGATTGAGACATAAGGGTGGACACTCTTGGGGCTGAGAGGTTTGGTGAGGTTGGGTGAGCTAACGCAGACCCTTTAAAGTAATACGGCGTGGTACCCATCCCATGGGTCCCAAATCTCCAGGTTCCAGGGCATCTTCCTACGTCGAAAACATGCACGAGAAACCCAGAAGATGGTACACCGTGTGACCGGGAAAGGTTTCTAAAACGCACCTCATTTCTCATCTCCTTGTGCTCCGGTTCGCCATTCCAGCCACTTTACTAGCAATCTCCCTCCTTGGAGAATCAGCACCTTTAACCTCCTGTTCCGTACACGTTGCAATTTGTCCTGAGGATGAACGGGAAGAGGGGGAACCAATGAGAGACTAGCTCTAGGTGTTGGGACAGGCAGAGGTCACTCTATTTTCCCATCAGGAAGCAGAATTAACCACAGGCTCAGCCTGCCGCCCGGAGCCAGAATAGGGCCTGAAGCAATCCTGCGCTTTTGCGGCCAGCTCCCAAGAAAGCGAGTTGAAAAATGGAGCTCAGGGGCACTGCAATTCACAAACCTGCAGAGTTAGAAATGATAACTCTCGTCCACAAATATATGGAGGGAAGGCTACGAAGAGGATTTGAAAGCAAGGCAGAATTGCAGGAAACCGATTTCAGGAGGTAGATTCGAATCGCCTTTAAAGCACAGGAAAAGCGGCAAAACCTCGACAATGATGCCCTTGGCCAAAAAGGGCGTATGCGTTTTTTCCTGAATATATTCAGGAAAAAACGCATACGCCCTTTTTGGCCAACCAAGCAACCTGGAAAGGCAAATCAGCGCTACAAAGAAGTCTCGCTTCCCATCGGTCAAAAGGGCCATGCTGAATAAAGTGTCAAAACCAGAAATGCAGGACAGGCCATGGAGAAATGGGAGCCTTGCTACGCTGATGGGCGGGCTGTAAATTGCCAACAGCCACTCTGGAGAAGTGTACGGTGTGTCCTGAAACATCTAAAAAACTCAGCTTAGAGAGCATAGGGCACTTCCACTCATGGGCGTATAAATTGGGAAAACTAAAAATCAGCAAGACACAGGCACCCCAAAGTTTAGGGCTGCTCTGTTGACAAGAACCTCCACTTCGTTACACCTGAAACATCCCAGGAAAGAGAAGAATGGATAAAGAAGTTGTGGTCCTTATGTACAATGGAATATCACTCAGCCATGAAATCAACGTCATAAGGCTAGGAGCAGCATGATGAGTGGATTTAGGTACGACGATTCTAAGTGAAATAAGTCACACAGAAAAAGACACTTATCATAAGATATCACTTACAGAGGGAATGTAAAAACCGCTACCCTTGAACTGAATTACAACACAGAACAGAGTCGCACGTTTAGAAAACACACTATGGCTGCTTAACGGGAAAGGTGAGGTGGGGTGATGCATAAAACAAGGGTTTCAAATTAGCTCAGATACCGTTCCATAAACCCAATATGTAATAGACAAGACCTACTCCTTGCTCAGTGAACTGGACTCAACAACCCCTATTCACCGCCCAAGAATATATCTGACTAGTAAGAATCTTAAAACCTATGTATTGATATCTCTCTGTAAGTGAGTCAAGTGGGTGTAAAGTGGCATAAACACAGCAGTGCAAAGCAGCTAAACCCTATTATAAAAATCAATTACTTTTAAAAACCCGTGAAACAAAGACAGTGAAAGAGAGAGAAATTCTTACAAAATTCGTTCAGGGGCTGCGATGCCACCTGGATTGACCATATCTAGACCCACAGCTGATTGAGACATAAGGGTGGACACTCTTGGGGCTGAGAGGTTTGGTGAGGTTGGGTGAGCTAACGCAGACCCTTTAAAGTAATACGGCGTGGTACCCATCCCATGGGTCCCAAATCTCCAGGTTCCAGGGCATCTTCCTACGTCGAAAACATGCACGAGCAACCCAGAAGATGGTACACCGTGTGACCGGGAAAGGTTTCTAAAACGCACCTCATTTCTCATCTCCTTGTGCTCCGGTTCGCCATTCCAGCCGCTTTACTAGCAATCTCCCTCCTTGGAGAATCAGCACCTTTAACCTCCTGTTCCGTACACGTTGCAATTTGTCCTGAGGATGAACGGGAAGAGGGGGAACCAATGAGAGACTAGCTCTAGGTGTTGGGACAGGCACAGGTCACTCTATGTTCCCATCAGGAAGAAGAATTAACCACAGGCTCAGCCTGCCGCCCGGAGCCAGAATAGGGCCTGAAGCAATCCTGCGCTTTTGCGGCCAGCTCCCAAGAAAGCGAGTTGAAAAATGGAGCTCAGGGGCACTGCAATTCACAAACCTGCAGAGTTAGAAATGATAACTCTCGTCCACAAATATATGGAGGGAAGGCTACGAAGAGGATTTGAAAGCAAGGCAGAATTGCAGGAAACCGATTTCAGGAGGTAGATTCGAATCGCCTTTAAAGCACAGGAAAAGCGGCAAAACCTCGACAATGATGCCCTTGGCCAAAAAGGGCGTATGCGTTTTTTCCTGAATATATTCAGGAAAAAACGCATACGCCCTTTTTGGCCAACCAAGCAACCTGGAAAGGCAAATCAGCGCTACAAAGAAGTCTCGCTTCCCATCGGTCAAAAGGGCCATGCTGAATAAAGTGTCAAAACCAGAAATGCAGGACAGGCCATGGAGAAATGGGAGCCTTGCTACGCTGATGGGCGGGCTGTAAATTGCCAACAGCCACTCTGGAGAAGTGTACGGTGTGTCCTGAAACATCTAAAAAACTCAGCTTAGAGAGCATAGGGCACTTCCACTCATGGGCGTATAAATTGGGAAAACTAAAAATCAGCAAGACACAGGCACCCCAAAGTTTAGGGCTGCTCTGTTGACAAGAACCTCCACTTCGTTACACCTGAAACATCCCAGGAAAGAGAAGAATGGATAAAGAAGTTGTGGTCCTTATGTACAATGGAATATCACTCAGCCATGAAATCAACGTCATAAGGCTAGGAGCAGCATGATGAGTGGATTTAGGTACGACGATTCTAAGTGAAATAAGTCACACAGAAAAAGACACTTATCATAAGATATCACTTACAGAGGGAATGTAAAAACCGCTACCCTTGAACTGAATTACAACACAGAACAGAGTCGCACGTTTAGAAAACACACTATGGCTGCTTAACGGGAAAGGTGAGGTGGGGTGATGCATAAAACAAGGGTTTCAAATTAGCTCAGATACCGTTCCATAAACCCAATATGTAATAGACAAGACCTACTCCTTGCTCAGTGAACTGGACTCAACAACCCCTATTCACCGCCCAAGAATATATCTGACTAGTAAGAATCTTAAAACCTATGTATTGATATCTCTCTGTAAGTGAGTCAAGTGGGTGTAAAGTGGCATAAACACAGCAGTGCAAAGCAGCTAAACCCTATTATAAAAATCAATTACTTTTAAAAACCCGTGAAACAAAGACAGTGAAAGAGAGAGAAATTCTTACAAAATTCGTTCAGGGGCTGCGATGCCACCTGGATTGACCATATCTAGACCCACAGCTGATTGAGACATAAGGGTGGACACTCTTGGGGCTGAGAGGTTTGGTGAGGTTGGGTGAGCTAACGCAGACCCTTTAAAGTAATACGGCGTGGTACCCATCCCATGGGTCCCAAATCTCCAGGTTCCAGGGCATCTTCCTACGTCGAAAACATGCACGAGCAACCCAGAAGATGGTACACCGTGTGACCGGGAAAGGTTTCTAAAACGCACCTCATTTCTCATCTCCTTGTGCTCCGGTTCGCCATTCCAGCCGCTTTACTAGCAATCTCCCTCCTTGGAGAATCAGCACCTTTAACCTCCTGTTCCGTACACGTTGCAATTTGTCCTGAGGATGAACGGGAAGAGGGGGAACCAATGAGAGACTAGCTCTAGGTGTTGGGACAGGCAGAGGTCACTCTATTTTCCCATCAGGAAGCAGAATTAACCACAGGCTCAGCCTGCCGCCCGGAGCCAGAATAGGGCCTGAAGCAATCCTGCGCTTTTGCGGCCAGCTCCCAAGAAAGCGAGTTGAAAAATGGAGCTCAGGGGCACTGCAATTCACAAACCTGCAGAGTTAGAAATGATAACTCTCGTCCACAAATATATGGAGGGAAGGCTACGAAGAGGATTTGAAAGCAAGGCAGAATTGCAGGAAACCGATTTCAGGAGGTAGATTCGAATCGCCTTTAAAGCACAGGAAAAGCGGCAAAACCTCGACAATGATGCCCTTGGCCAAAAAGGGCGTATGCGTTTTTTCCTGAATATATTCAGGAAAAAACGCATACGCCCTTTTTGGCCAACCAAGCAACCTGGAAAGGCAAATCAGCGCTACAAAGAAGTCTCGCTTCCCATCGGTCAAAAGGGCCATGCTGAATAAAGTGTCAAAACCAGAAATGCAGGACAGGCCATGGAGAAATGGGAGCCTTGCTACGCTGATGGGCGGGCTGTAAATTGCCAACAGCCACTCTGGAGAAGTGTACGGTGTGTCCTGAAACATCTAAAAAACTCAGCTTAGAGAGCATAGGGCACTTCCACTCATGGGCGTATAAATTGGGAAAACTAAAAATCAGCAAGACACAGGCACCCCAAAGTTTAGGGCTGCTCTGTTGACAAGAACCTCCACTTCGTTACACCTGAAACATCCCAGGAAAGAGAAGAATGGATAAAGAAGTTGTGGTCCTTATGTACAATGGAATATCACTCAGCCATGAAATCAACGTCATAAGGCTAGGAGCAGCATGATGAGTGGATTTAGGTACGACGATTCTAAGTGAAATAAGTCACATAGAAAAAGACACTTATCATAAGATATCACTTACAGAGGGAATGTAAAAACCGCTACCCTTGAACTGAATTACAAAACAGAACAGAGTCGCACGTTTAGAAAACACACTATGGCTGCTTAACGGGAAAGGTGAGGTGGGGTGATGCATAAAACAAGGGTTTCAAATTAGCTCAGATACCGTTCCATAAACCCAATATGTAATAGACCAGACCTACTCCTTGCTCAGTGAACTGGACTCAACGCCCCCTATTCACCGCCCAAGAATATATCTGACTAGTAAGAATCTTAAAACCTATGTATTGATATCTCTCTGTAAGTGAGTCAAGTGGGTGTAAAGCGGCATAAACACAGCAGTGCAAAGCAGCTAAACCCTATTATAAAAATCAATTACTTTTAAAAACCCGTGAAACAAAGACAGTGAAAGAGAGAGAAATTCTTACAAAATTCGTTCAGGGGCTGCGATGCCACCTGGATTGACCATATCTAGACCCACAGCTGATTGAGACATAAGGGAGGACACTCTTGGGGCTGAGAGGTTTGGTGAGGTTGGGTGAGCTAACGCAGACCCTGTAAAGTAATACGGCGTGGTACCCATCCCATGGGTCCCAAATCTCCAGGTTCAAGGGCATCGTCCTACGTCGAAAACATGCACGAGAAACCCAGAAGATGGTACACCGTGTGACCGGGAAAGGTTTCTAAAACGCACCTCATTTCTCATCTCCTTGTGCTCCGGTTCGACATTCCAGCCGCTTTACTAGCAATTTCCCTCCTTGGAGAATCAGCACCTTTAACCTCCTGTTCCGAACACGTTGCAATTTGTCCTGAGGATGAACGGGAAGAGGGGTAACCAATGAGAGACTAGCTCTAGGTGTTGGGACAGGCACAGGTCACTCTATTTTCCCATCAGGAAGCAGAATTAACCACAGGCTCAGCCTGCCGCCCGGAGCCAGAATAGGGCCTGAAGCAATGCTGCGCTTTTGCGGCCAGCTCCCAAGAAAGCGAGTTGAAAAATGGAGCTCAGGGGCACTGCAATTCACAAACCTGCAGAGTTAGAAATGATAACTCTCGTCCACAAATATAAGGAGGGAAGGCAACGAAGAGGATTTGAAAGCAAGGCAGAATTGCAGGAAACCGATTTCAGGAGGTAGATTCGAATCGCCTTTAAAGCACAGGAAAAGCGGCAAAACCTCCACAATGATGCCCTTGGCCAAAAAGGGCGTATGCGTTTTTTCCTGAATATATTCAGGAAAAAACGCATACGCCCTTTTTGGCCAACCAAGCAACCTGGAAAGGCAAATCAGCGCTACAAAGAAGTCTCGCTTCCCATCGGTCAAAAGGGCCATGCTGAATAAAGTGTCAAAACCAGAAATGCAGGACAGGCCATGGAGAAATGGGAGCCTTGCTACGCTGATGGGCGGGCTGTAAATTGCCAACAGCCACTCTGGAGAAGTGTACGGTGTGTCCTGAAACATCTAAAAAACTCAGCTTAGAGAGCATAGGGCACTTCCACTCATGGGCGTATAAATTGGGAAAACTAAAAATCAGCAAGACACAGGCACCCCAAAGTTTAGGGCTGCTCTGTTGACAAGAACCTCCACTTCGTTACACCTTAAACATCCCAGGAAAGAGAAGAATGGATAAAGAAGTTGTGGTCCTTATGTACAATGGAATATCACTCAGCCATGAAATCAACGTCATAAGGCTAGGAGCAGCATGATGAGTGGATTTAGGTACGACGATTCTAAGTGAAATAAGTCACACAGAAAAAGACACTTATCATAAGATATCACTTACAGAGAGAATGTAAAAACCGCTACCCTTGAACTGAATTACAAAACAGAACAGAGTCGCACGTTTAGAAAACACACTATGGCTGCTTAACGGGAAAGGTGAGGTGGGGTGATGCATAAAACAAGGGTTTCAAATTAGCTCAGATACCGTTCCATAAACCCAATATGTAATAGACAAGACCTACTCCTTGCTCAGTGAACTGGACTCAACAACCCCTATTCACCGCCCAGGAATATATCTGACTAGTAAGAATCTTAAAACCTATGTATTGATATCTCTCTGTAAGTGAGTCAAGTGGGTGTAAAGCGGCATAAACACAGCAGTGCAAAGCAGCTAAACCCTATTATAAAAATCAATTACTTTTAAAAACCCGTGAAACAAAGACAGTGAAAGAGAGAGAAATTCTTACAAAATTCGTTCAGGGGCTGCGATGCCACCTGGATTGACCATATCTAGACCCACAGCTGATTGAGACATAAGGGTGGACACTCTTGGGGCTGAGAGGTTTGGTGAGGTTGGGTGAGCTAACGCAGACCCTTTAAAGTAATACGGCGTGGTACCCATCCCATGGGTCCCAAATCTCCAGGTTCCAGGGCATCTTCCTACGTCGAAAACATGCACGAGCAACCCAGAAGATGGTACACCGTGTGACCGGGAAAGGTTTCTAAAACGCACCTCATTTCTCATCTCCTTGTGCTCCGGTTCGCCATTCCAGCCGCTTTACTAGCAATCTCCCTCCTTGGAGAATCAGCACCTTTAACCTCCTGTTCCGTACACGTTGCAATTTGTCCTGAGGATGAACGGGAAGAGGGGGAACCAATGAGAGACTAGCTCTAGGTGTTGGGACAGGCAGAGGTCACTCTATTTTCCCATCAGGAAGAAGAATTAACCACAGGCTCAGCCTGCCGCCCGGAGCCAGAATAGGGCCTGAAGCAATCCTGCGCTTTTGCGGCCAGCTCCCAAGAAAGCGAGTTGAAAAATGGAGCTCAGGGGCACTGCAATTCACAAACCTGCAGAGTTAGAAATGATAACTCTCGTCCACAAATATATGGAGGGAAGGCTACGAAGAGGATTTGAAAGCAAGGCAGAATTGCAGGAAACCGATTTCAGGAGGTAGATTCGAATCGCCTTTAAAGCACAGGAAAAGCGGCAAAACCTCGACAATGATGCCCTTGGCCAAAAAGGGCGTATGCGTTTTTTCCTGAATATATTCAGGAAAAAACGCATACGCCCTTTTTGGCCAACCAAGCAACCTGGAAAGGCAAATCAGCGCTACAAAGAAGTCTCGCTTCCCATCGGTCAAAAGGGCCATGCTGAATAAAGTGTCAAAACCAGAAATGCAGGACAGGCCATGGAGAAATGGGAGCCTTGCTACGCTGATGGGCGGGCTGTAAATTGCCAACAGCCACTCTGGAGAAGTGTACGGTGTGTCCTGAAACATCTAAAAAACTCAGCTTAGAGAGCATAGGGCACTTCCACTCATGGGCGTATAAATTGGGAAAACTAAAAATCAGCAAGACACAGGCACCCCAAAGTTTAGGGCTGCTCTGTTGACAAGAACCTCCACTTCGTTACACCTGAAACATCCCAGGAAAGAGAAGAATGGATAAAGAAGTTGTGGTCCTTATGTACAATGGAATATCACTCAGCCATGAAATCAACGTCATAAGGCTAGGAGCAGCATGATGAGTGGATTTAGGTACGACGATTCTAAGTGAAATAAGTCACACAGAAAAAGACACTTATCATAAGATATCACTTACAGAGGGAATGTAAAAACCGCTACCCTTGAACTGAATTACAACACAGAACAGAGTCGCACGTTTAGAAAACACACTATGGCTGCTTAACGGGAAAGGTGAGGTGGGGTGATGCATAAAACAAGGGTTTCAAATTAGCTCAGATACCGTTCCATAAACCCAATATGTAATAGACAAGACCTACTCCTTGCTCAGTGAACTGGACTCAACAACCCCTATTCACCGCCCAAGAATATATCTGACTAGTAAGAATCTTAAAACCTATGTATTGATATCTCTCTGTAAGTGAGTCAAGTGGGTGTAAAGTGGCATAAACACAGCAGTGCAAAGCAGCTAAACCCTATTATAAAAATCAATTACTTTTAAAAACCCGTGAAACAAAGACAGTGAAAGAGAGAGAAATTCTTACAAAATTCGTTCAGGGGCTGCGATGCCACCTGGATTGACCATATCTAGACCCACAGCTGATTGAGACATAAGGGTGGACACTCTTGGGGCTGAGAGGTTTGGTGAGGTTGGGTGAGCTAACGCAGACCCTTTAAAGTAATACGGCGTGGTACCCATCCCATGGGTCCCAAATCTCCAGGTTCCAGGGCATCTTCCTACGTCGAAAACATGCACGAGCAACCCAGAAGATGGTACACCGTGTGACCGGGAAAGGTTTCTAAAACGCACCTCATTTCTCATCTCCTTGTGCTCCGGTTCGCCATTCCAGCCGCTTTACTAGCAATCTCCCTCCTTGGAGAATCAGCACCTTTAACCTCCTGTTCCGTACACGTTGCAATTTGTCCTAAGGATGAACGGGAAGAGGGGGAACCAATGAGAGACTAGCTCTAGGTGTTGGGACAGGCACAGGTCACTCTATGTTCCCATCAGGAAGAAGAATTAACCACAGGCTCAGCCTGCCGCCCGGAGCCAGAATAGGGCCTGAAGCAATCCTGCGCTTTTGCGGCCAGCTCCCAAGAAAGCGAGTTGAAAAATGGAGCTCAGGGGCACTGCAATTCACAAACCTGCAGAGTTAGAAATGATAACTCTCGTCCACAAATATATGGAGGGAAGGCTACGAAGAGGATTTGAAAGCAAGGCAGAATTGCAGGAAACCGATTTCAGGAGGTAGATTCGAATCGCCTTTAAAGCACAGGAAAAGCGGCAAAACCTCGACAATGATGCCCTTGGCCAAAAAGGGCGTATGCGTTTTTTCCTGAATATATTCAGGAAAAAACGCATACGCCCTTTTTGGCCAACCAAGCAACCTGGAAAGGCAAATCAGCGCTACAAAGAAGTCTCGCTTCCCATCGGTCAAAAGGGCCATGCTGAATAAAGTGTCAAAACCAGAAATGCAGGACAGGCCATGGAGAAATGGGAGCCTTGCTACGCTGATGGGCGGGCTGTAAATTGCCAACAGCCACTCTGGAGAAGTGTACGGTGTGTCCTGAAACATCTAAAAAACTCAGCTTAGAGAGCATAGGGCACTTCCACTCATGGGCGTATAAATTGGGAAAACTAAAAATCAGCAAGACACAGGCACCCCAAAGTTTAGGGCTGCTCTGTTGACAAGAACCTCCACTTCGTTACACCTGAAACATCCCAGGAAAGAGAAGAATGGATAAAGAAGTTGTGGTCCTTATGTACAATGGAATATCACTCAGCCATGAAATCAACGTCATAAGGCTAGGAGCAGCATGATGAGTGGATTTAGGTACGACGATTCTAAGTGAAATAAGTCACACAGAAAAAGACACTTATCATAAGATATCACTTACAGAGGGAATGTAAAAACCGCTACCCTTGAACTGAATTACAAAACAGAACAGAGTCGCACGTTTAGAAAACACACTATGGCTGCTTAACGGGAAAGGTGAGGTGGGGTGATGCATAAAACAAGGGTTTCAAATTAGCTCAGATACCGTTCCATAAACCCAATATGTAATAGACCAGACCTACTCCTTGCTCAGTGAACTGGACTCAACGCCCCCTATTCACCGCCCAAGAATATATCTGACTAGTAAGAATCTTAAAACCTATGTATTGATATCTCTCTGTAAGTGAGTCAAGTGGGTGTAAAGCGGCATAAACACAGCAGTGCAAAGCAGCTAAACCCTATTATAAAAATCAATTACTTTTAAAAACCCGTGAAACAAAGACAGTGAAAGAGAGAGAAATTCTTACAAAATTCGTTCAGGGGCTGCGATGCCACCTGGATTGACCATATCTAGACCCACAGCTGATTGAGACATAAGGGAGGACACTCTTGGGGCTGAGAGGTTTGGTGAGGTTGGGTGAGCTAACGCAGACCCTGTAAAGTAATACGGCGTGGTACCCATCCCATGGGTCCCAAATCTCCAGGTTCAAGGGCATCGTCCTACGTCGAAAACATGCACGAGAAACCCAGAAGATGGTACACCGTGTGACCGGGAAAGGTTTCTAAAACGCACCTCATTTCTCATCTCCTTGTGCTCCGGTTCGACATTCCAGCCGCTTTACTAGCAATTTCCCTCCTTGGAGAATCAGCACCTTTAACCTCCTGTTCCGAACACGTTGCAATT
Organism: Balaenoptera borealis; assembly: GCF_965194805.1. NCBI lineage: Eukaryota > Metazoa > Chordata > Mammalia > Artiodactyla > Balaenopteridae > Balaenoptera > Balaenoptera borealis. Next base: position 66,200 of record NW_028122813.1, on the reverse strand, counting down.
TGTCCTGAGGATGAACGGGAAGAGGGGTAACCAATGAGAGACTAGCTCTAGGTGTTGGGACAGGCACAGGTCACTCTATTTTCCCATCAGGAAGCAGAATTAACCACAGGCTCAGCCTGCCGCCCGGAGCCAGAATAGGGCCTGAAGCAATGCTGCGCTTTTGCGGCCAGCTCCCAAGAAAGCGAGTTGAAAAATGGAGCTCAGGGGCACTGCAATTCACAAACCTGCAGAGTTAGAAATGATAACTCTCGTCCACAAATATATGGAGGGAAGGCAACGAAGAGGATTTGAAAGCAAGGCAGAATTGCAGGAAACCGATTTCAGGAGGTAGATTCGAATCGCCTTTAAAGCACAGGAAAAGCGGCAAAACCTCCACAATGATGCCCTTGGCCAAAAAGGGCGTATGCGTTTTTTCCTGAATATATTCAGGAAAAAACGCATACGCCCTTTTTGGCCAACCAAGCAACCTGGAAAGGCAAATCAGCGCTACAAAGAAGTCTCGCTTCCCATCGGTCAAAAGGGCCATGCTGAATAAAGTGTCAAAACCAGAAATGCAGGACAGGCCATGGAGAAATGGGAGCCTTGCTACGCTGATGGGCGGGCTGTAAATTGCCAACAGCCACTCTGGAGAAGTGTACGGTGTGTCCTGAAACATCTAAAAAACTCAGCTTAGAGAGCATAGGGCACTTCCACTCATGGGCGTATAAATTGGGAAAACTAAAAATCAGCAAGACACAGGCACCCCAAAGTTTAGGGCTGCTCTGTTGACAAGAACCTCCACTTCGTTACACCTGAAACATCCCAGGAAAGAGAAGAATGGATAAAGAAGTTGTGGTCCTTATGTACAATGGAATATCACTCAGCCATGAAATCAACGTCATAAGGCTAGGAGCAGCATGATGAGTGGATTTAGGTACGACGATTCTAAGTGAAATAAGTCACACAGAAAAAGACACTTATCATAAGATATCACTTACAGAGAGAATGTAAAAACCGCTACCCTTGAACTGAATTACAAAACAGAACAGAGTCGCACGTTTAGAAAACACACTATGGCTGCTTAACGGGAAAGGTGAGGTGGGGTGATGCATAAAACAAGGGTTTCAAATTAGCTCAGATACCGTTCCATAAACCCAATATGTAATAGACAAGACCTACTCCTTGCTCAGTGAACTGGACTCAACAACCCCTATTCACCGCCCAGGAATATATCTGACTAGTAAGAATCTTAAAACCTATGTATTGATATCTCTCTGTAAGTGAGTCAAGTGGGTGTAAAGCGGCATAAACACAGCAGTGCAAAGCAGCTAAACCCTATTATAAAAATCAATTACTTTTAAAAACCCGTGAAACAAAGACAGTGAAAGAGAGAGAAATTCTTACAAAATTCGTTCAGGGGCTGCGATGCCACCTGGATTGACCATATCTAGACCCACAGCTGATTGAGACATAAGGGTGGACACTCTTGGGGCTGAGAGGTTTGGTGAGGTTGGGTGAGCTAACGCAGACCCTTTAAAGTAATACGGCGTGGTACCCATCCCATGGGTCCCAAATCTCCAGGTTCCAGGGCATCTTCCTACGTCGAAAACATGCACGAGAAACCCAGAAGATGGTACACCGTGTGACCGGGAAAGGTTTCTAAAACGCACCTCATTTCTCATCTCCTTGTGCTCCGGTTCGCCATTCCAGCCGCTTTACTAGCAATCTCCCTCCTTGGAGAATCAGCACCTTTAACCTCCTGTTCCGTACACGTTGCAATTTGTCCTGAGGATGAACGGGAAGAGGGGGAACCAATGAGAGACTAGCTCTAGGTGTTGGGACAGGCAGAGGTCACTCTATTTTCCCATCAGGAAGAAGAATTAACCACAGGCTCAGCCTGCCGCCCGGAGCCAGAATAGGGCCTGAAGCAATCCTGCGCTTTTGCGGCCAGCTCCCAAGAAAGCGAGTTGAAAAATGGAGCTCAGGGGCACTGCAATTCACAAACCTGCAGAGTTAGAAATGATAACTCTCGTCCACAAATATATGGAGGGAAGGCTACGAAGAGGATTTGAAAGCAAGGCAGAATTGCAGGAAACCGATTTCAGGAGGTAGATTCGAATCGCCTTTAAAGCACAGGAAAAGCGGCAAAACCTCGACAATGATGCCCTTGGCCAAAAAGGGCGTATGCGTTTTTTCCTGAATATATTCAGGAAAAAACGCATACGCCCTTTTTGGCCAACCAAGCAACCTGGAAAGGCAAATCAGCGCTACAAAGAAGTCTCGCTTCCCATCGGTCAAAAGGGCCATGCTGAATAAAGTGTCAAAACCAGAAATGCAGGACAGGCCATGGAGAAATGGGAGCCTTGCTACGCTGATGGGCGGGCTGTAAATTGCCAACAGCCACTCTGGAGAAGTGTACGGTGTGTCCTGAAACATCTAAAAAACTCAGCTTAGAGAGCATAGGGCACTTCCACTCATGGGCGTATAAATTGGGAAAACTAAAAATCAGCAAGACACAGGCACCCCAAAGTTTAGGGCTGCTCTGTTGACAAGAACCTCCACTTCGTTACACCTGAAACATCCCAGGAAAGAGAAGAATGGATAAAGAAGTTGTGGTCCTTATGTACAATGGAATATCACTCAGCCATGAAATCAACGTCATAAGGCTAGGAGCAGCATGATGAGTGGATTTAGGTACGACGATTCTAAGTGAAATAAGTCACACAGAAAAAGACACTTATCATAAGATATCACTTACAGAGGGAATGTAAAAACCGCTACCCTTGAACTGAATTACAACACAGAACAGAGTCGCACGTTTAGAAAACACACTATGGCTGCTTAACGGGAAAGGTGAGGTGGGGTGATGCATAAAACAAGGGTTTCAAATTAGCTCAGATACCGTTCCATAAACCCAATATGTAATAGACAAGACCTACTCCTTGCTCAGTGAACTGGACTCAACAACCCCTATTCACCGCCCAAGAATATATCTGACTAGTAAGAATCTTAAAACCTATGTATTGATATCTCTCTGTAAGTGAGTCAAGTGGGTGTAAAGTGGCATAAACACAGCAGTGCAAAGCAGCTAAACCCTATTATAAAAATCAATTACTTTTAAAAACCCGTGAAACAAAGACAGTGAAAGAGAGAGAAATTCTTACAAAATTCGTTCAGGGGCTGCGATGCCACCTGGATTGACCATATCTAGACCCACAGCTGATTGAGACATAAGGGTGGACACTCTTGGGGCTGAGAGGTTTGGTGAGGTTGGGTGAGCTAACGCAGACCCTTTAAAGTAATACGGCGTGGTACCCATCCCATGGGTCCCAAATCTCCAGGTTCCAGGGCATCTTCCTACGTCGAAAACATGCACGAGCAACCCAGAAGATGGTACACCGTGTGACCGGGAAAGGTTTCTAAAACGCACCTCATTTCTCATCTCCTTGTGCTCCGGTTCGCCATTCCAGCCGCTTTACTAGCAATCTCCCTCCTTGGAGAATCAGCACCTTTAACCTCCTGTTCCGTACACGTTGCAATTTGTCCTGAGGATGAACGGGAAGAGGGGGAACCAATGAGAGACTAGCTCTAGGTGTTGGGACAGGCACAGGTCACTCTATGTTCCCATCAGGAAGAAGAATTAACCACAGGCTCAGCCTGCCGCCCGGAGCCAGAATAGGGCCTGAAGCAATCCTGCGCTTTTGCGGCCAGCTCCCAAGAAAGCGAGTTGAAAAATGGAGCTCAGGGGCACTGCAATTCACAAACCTGCAGAGTTAGAAATGATAACTCTCGTCCACAAATATATGGAGGGAAGGCTACGAAGAGGATTTGAAAGCAAGGCAGAATTGCAGGAAACCGATTTCAGGAGGTAGATTCGAATCGCCTTTAAAGCACAGGAAAAGCGGCAAAACCTCGACAATGATGCCCTTGGCCAAAAAGGGCGTATGCGTTTTTTCCTGAATATATTCAGGAAAAAACGCATACGCCCTTTTTGGCCAACCAAGCAACCTGGAAAGGCAAATCAGCGCTACAAAGAAGTCTCGCTTCCCATCGGTCAAAAGGGCCATGCTGAATAAAGTGTCAAAACCAGAAATGCAGGACAGGCCATGGAGAAATGGGAGCCTTGCTACGCTGATGGGCGGGCTGTAAATTGCCAACAGCCACTCTGGAGAAGTGTACGGTGTGTCCTGAAACATCTAAAAAACTCAGCTTAGAGAGCATAGGGCACTTCCACTCATGGGCGTATAAATTGGGAAAACTAAAAATCAGCAAGACACAGGCACCCCAAAGTTTAGGGCTGCTCTGTTGACAAGAACCTCCACTTCGTTACACCTGAAACATCCCAGGAAAGAGAAGAATGGATAAAGAAGTTGTGGTCCTTATGTACAATGGAATATCACTCAGCCATGAAATCAACGTCATAAGGCTAGGAGCAGCATGATGAGTGGATTTAGGTACGACGATTCTAAGTGAAATAAGTCACACAGAAAAAGACACTTATCATAAGATATCACTTACAGAGGGAATGTAAAAACCGCTACCCTTGAACTGAATTACAACACAGAACAGAGTCGCACGTTTAGAAAACACACTATGGCTGCTTAACGGGAAAGGTGAGGTGGGGTGATGCATAAAACAAGGGTTTCAAATTAGCTCAGATACCGTTCCATAAACCCAATATGTAATAGACAAGACCTACTCCTTGCTCAGTGAACTGGACTCAACAACCCCTATTCACCGCCCAAGAATATATCTGACTAGTAAGAATCTTAAAACCTATGTATTGATATCTCTCTGTAAGTGAGTCAAGTGGGTGTAAAGTGGCATAAACACAGCAGTGCAAAGCAGCTAAACCCTATTATAAAAATCAATTACTTTTAAAAACCCGTGAAACAAAGACAGTGAAAGAGAGAGAAATTCTTACAAAATTCGTTCAGGGGCTGCGATGCCACCTGGATTGACCATATCTAGACCCACAGCTGATTGAGACATAAGGGTGGACACTCTTGGGGCTGAGAGGTTTGGTGAGGTTGGGTGAGCTAACGCAGACCCTTTAAAGTAATACGGCGTGGTACCCATCCCATGGGTCCCAAATCTCCAGGTTCCAGGGCATCTTCCTACGTCGAAAACATGCACGAGCAACCCAGAAGATGGTACACCGTGTGACCGGGAAAGGTTTCTAAAACGCACCTCATTTCTCATCTCCTTGTGCTCCGGTTCGCCATTCCAGCCGCTTTACTAGCAATCTCCCTCCTTGGAGAATCAGCACCTTTAACCTCCTGTTCCGTACACGTTGCAATTTGTCCTGAGGATGAACGGGAAGAGGGGGAACCAATGAGAGACTAGCTCTAGGTGTTGGGACAGGCAGAGGTCACTCTATTTTCCCATCAGGAAGCAGAATTAACCACAGGCTCAGCCTGCCGCCCGGAGCCAGAATAGGGCCTGAAGCAATCCTGCGCTTTTGCGGCCAGCTCCCAAGAAAGCGAGTTGAAAAATGGAGCTCAGGGGCACTGCAATTCACAAACCTGCAGAGTTAGAAATGATAACTCTCGTCCACAAATATATGGAGGGAAGGCTACGAAGAGGATTTGAAAGCAAGGCAGAATTGCAGGAAACCGATTTCAGGAGGTAGATTCGAATCGCCTTTAAAGCACAGGAAAAGCGGCAAAACCTCGACAATGATGCCCTTGGCCAAAAAGGGCGTATGCGTTTTTTCCTGAATATATTCAGGAAAAAACGCATACGCCCTTTTTGGCCAACCAAGCAACCTGGAAAGGCAAATCAGCGCTACAAAGAAGTCTCGCTTCCCATCGGTCAAAAGGGCCATGCTGAATAAAGTGTCAAAACCAGAAATGCAGGACAGGCCATGGAGAAATGGGAGCCTTGCTACGCTGATGGGCGGGCTGTAAATTGCCAACAGCCACTCTGGAGAAGTGTACGGTGTGTCCTGAAACATCTAAAAAACTCAGCTTAGAGAGCATAGGGCACTTCCACTCATGGGCGTATAAATTGGGAAAACTAAAAATCAGCAAGACACAGGCACCCCAAAGTTTAGGGCTGCTCTGTTGACAAGAACCTCCACTTCGTTACACCTGAAACATCCCAGGAAAGAGAAGAATGGATAAAGAAGTTGTGGTCCTTATGTACAATGGAATATCACTCAGCCATGAAATCAACGTCATAAGGCTAGGAGCAGCATGATGAGTGGATTTAGGTACGACGATTCTAAGTGAAATAAGTCACATAGAAAAAGACACTTATCATAAGATATCACTTACAGAGGGAATGTAAAAACCGCTACCCTTGAACTGAATTACAAAACAGAACAGAGTCGCACGTTTAGAAAACACACTATGGCTGCTTAACGGGAAAGGTGAGGTGGGGTGATGCATAAAACAAGGGTTTCAAATTAGCTCAGATACCGTTCCATAAACCCAATATGTAATAGACCAGACCTACTCCTTGCTCAGTGAACTGGACTCAACGCCCCCTATTCACCGCCCAAGAATATATCTGACTAGTAAGAATCTTAAAACCTATGTATTGATATCTCTCTGTAAGTGAGTCAAGTGGGTGTAAAGCGGCATAAACACAGCAGTGCAAAGCAGCTAAACCCTATTATAAAAATCAATTACTTTTAAAAACCCGTGAAACAAAGACAGTGAAAGAGAGAGAAATTCTTACAAAATTCGTTCAGGGGCTGCGATGCCACCTGGATTGACCATATCTAGACCCACAGCTGATTGAGACATAAGGGAGGACACTCTTGGGGCTGAGAGGTTTGGTGAGGTTGGGTGAGCTAACGCAGACCCTGTAAAGTAATACGGCGTGGTACCCATCCCATGGGTCCCAAATCTCCAGGTTCAAGGGCATCGTCCTACGTCGAAAACATGCACGAGAAACCCAGAAGATGGTACACCGTGTGACCGGGAAAGGTTTCTAAAACGCACCTCATTTCTCATCTCCTTGTGCTCCGGTTCGACATTCCAGCCGCTTTACTAGCAATTTCCCTCCTTGGAGAATCAGCACCTTTAACCTCCTGTTCCGAACACGTTGCAATTTGTCCTGAGGATGAACGGGAAGAGGGGTAACCAATGAGAGACTAGCTCTAGGTGTTGGGACAGGCACAGGTCACTCTATTTTCCCATCAGGAAGCAGAATTAACCACAGGCTCAGCCTGCCGCCCGGAGCCAGAATAGGGCCTGAAGCAATGCTGCGCTTTTGCGGCCAGCTCCCAAGAAAGCGAGTTGAAAAATGGAGCTCAGGGGCACTGCAATTCACAAACCTGCAGAGTTAGAAATGATAACTCTCGTCCACAAATATAAGGAGGGAAGGCAACGAAGAGGATTTGAAAGCAAGGCAGAATTGCAGGAAACCGATTTCAGGAGGTAGATTCGAATCGCCTTTAAAGCACAGGAAAAGCGGCAAAACCTCCACAATGATGCCCTTGGCCAAAAAGGGCGTATGCGTTTTTTCCTGAATATATTCAGGAAAAAACGCATACGCCCTTTTTGGCCAACCAAGCAACCTGGAAAGGCAAATCAGCGCTACAAAGAAGTCTCGCTTCCCATCGGTCAAAAGGGCCATGCTGAATAAAGTGTCAAAACCAGAAATGCAGGACAGGCCATGGAGAAATGGGAGCCTTGCTACGCTGATGGGCGGGCTGTAAATTGCCAACAGCCACTCTGGAGAAGTGTACGGTGTGTCCTGAAACATCTAAAAAACTCAGCTTAGAGAGCATAGGGCACTTCCACTCATGGGCGTATAAATTGGGAAAACTAAAAATCAGCAAGACACAGGCACCCCAAAGTTTAGGGCTGCTCTGTTGACAAGAACCTCCACTTCGTTACACCTTAAACATCCCAGGAAAGAGAAGAATGGATAAAGAAGTTGTGGTCCTTATGTACAATGGAATATCACTCAGCCATGAAATCAACGTCATAAGGCTAGGAGCAGCATGATGAGTGGATTTAGGTACGACGATTCTAAGTGAAATAAGTCACACAGAAAAAGACACTTATCATAAGATATCACTTACAGAGAGAATGTAAAAACCGCTACCCTTGAACTGAATTACAAAACAGAACAGAGTCGCACGTTTAGAAAACACACTATGGCTGCTTAACGGGAAAGGTGAGGTGGGGTGATGCATAAAACAAGGGTTTCAAATTAGCTCAGATACCGTTCCATAAACCCAATATGTAATAGACAAGACCTACTCCTTGCTCAGTGAACTGGACTCAACAACCCCTATTCACCGCCCAGGAATATATCTGACTAGTAAGAATCTTAAAACCTATGTATTGATATCTCTCTGTAAGTGAGTCAAGTGGGTGTAAAGCGGCATAAACACAGCAGTGCAAAGCAGCTAAACCCTATTATAAAAATCAATTACTTTTAAAAACCCGTGAAACAAAGACAGTGAAAGAGAGAGAAATTCTTACAAAATTCGTTCAGGGGCTGCGATGCCACCTGGATTGACCATATCTAGACCCACAGCTGATTGAGACATAAGGGTGGACACTCTTGGGGCTGAGAGGTTTGGTGAGGTTGGGTGAGCTAACGCAGACCCTTTAAAGTAATACGGCGTGGTACCCATCCCATGGGTCCCAAATCTCCAGGTTCCAGGGCATCTTCCTACGTCGAAAACATGCACGAGCAACCCAGAAGATGGTACACCGTGTGACCGGGAAAGGTTTCTAAAACGCACCTCATTTCTCATCTCCTTGTGCTCCGGTTCGCCATTCCAGCCGCTTTACTAGCAATCTCCCTCCTTGGAGAATCAGCACCTTTAACCTCCTGTTCCGTACACGTTGCAATTTGTCCTGAGGATGAACGGGAAGAGGGGGAACCAATGAGAGACTAGCTCTAGGTGTTGGGACAGGCACAGGTCACTCTATGTTCCCATCAGGAAGAAGAATTAACCACAGGCTCAGCCTGCCGCCCGGAGCCAGAATAGGGCCTGAAGCAATCCTGCGCTTTTGCGGCCAGCTCCCAAGAAAGCGAGTTGAAAAATGGAGCTCAGGGGCACTGCAATTCACAAACCTGCAGAGTTAGAAATGATAACTCTCGTCCACAAATATATGGAGGGAAGGCTACGAAGAGGATTTGAAAGCAAGGCAGAATTGCAGGAAACCGATTTCAGGAGGTAGATTCGAATCGCCTTTAAAGCACAGGAAAAGCGGCAAAACCTCGACAATGATGCCCTTGGCCAAAAAGGGCGTATGCGTTTTTTCCTGAATATATTCAGGAAAAAACGCATACGCCCTTTTTGGCCAACCAAGCAACCTGGAAAGGCAAATCAGCGCTACAAAGAAGTCTCGCTTCCCATCGGTCAAAAGGGCCATGCTGAATAAAGTGTCAAAACCAGAAATGCAGGACAGGCCATGGAGAAATGGGAGCCTTGCTACGCTGATGGGCGGGCTGTAAATTGCCAACAGCCACTCTGGAGAAGTGTACGGTGTGTCCTGAAACATCTAAAAAACTCAGCTTAGAGAGCATAGGGCACTTCCACTCATGGGCGTATAAATTGGGAAAACTAAAAATCAGCAAGACACAGGCACCCCAAAGTTTAGGGCTGCTCTGTTGACAAGAACCTCCACTTCGTTACACCTGAAACATCCCAGGAAAGAGAAGAATGGATAAAGAAGTTGTGGTCCTTATGTACAATGGAATATCACTCAGCCATGAAATCAACGTCATAAGGCTAGGAGCAGCATGATGAGTGGATTTAGGTACGACGATTCTAAGTGAAATAAGTCACACAGAAAAAGACACTTATCATAAGATATCACTTACAGAGGGAATGTAAAAACCGCTACCCTTGAACTGAATTACAACACAGAACAGAGTCGCACGTTTAGAAAACACACTATGGCTGCTTAACGGGAAAGGTGAGGTGGGGTGATGCATAAAACAAGGGTTTCAAATTAGCTCAGATACCGTTCCATAAACCCAATATGTAATAGACAAGACCTACTCCTTGCTCAGTGAACTGGACTCAACAACCCCTATTCACCGCCCAAGAATATATCTGACTAGTAAGAATCTTAAAACCTATGTATTGATATCTCTCTGTAAGTGAGTCAAGTGGGTGTAAAGTGGCATAAACACAGCAGTGCAAAGCAGCTAAACCCTATTATAAAAATCAATTACTTTTAAAAACCCGTGAAACAAAGACAGTGAAAGAGAGAGAAATTCTTACAAAATTCGTTCAGGGGCTGCGATGCCACCTGGATTGACCATATCTAGACCCACAGCTGATTGAGACATAAGGGTGGACACTCTTGGGGCTGAGAGGTTTGGTGAGGTTGGGTGAGCTAACGCAGACCCTTTAAAGTAATACGGCGTGGTACCCATCCCATGGGTCCCAAATCTCCAGGTTCCAGGGCATCTTCCTACGTCGAAAACATGCACGAGCAACCCAGAAGATGGTACACCGTGTGACCGGGAAAGGTTTCTAAAACGCACCTCATTTCTCATCTCCTTGTGCTCCGGTTCGCCATTCCAGCCGCTTTACTAGCAATCTCCCTCCTTGGAGAATCAGCACCTTTAACCTCCTGTTCCGTACACGTTGCAATTTGTCCTGAGGATGAACGGGAAGAGGGGGAACCAATGAGAGACTAGCTCTAGGTGTTGGGACAGGCACAGGTCACTCTATGTTCCCATCAGGAAGAAGAATTAACCACAGGCTCAGCCTGCCGCCCGGAGCCAGAATAGGGCCTGAAGCAATCCTGCGCTTTTGCGGCCAGCTCCCAAGAAAGCGAGTTGAAAAATGGAGCTCAGGGGCACTGCAATTCACAAACCTGCAGAGTTAGAAATGATAACTCTCGTCCACAAATATATGGAGGGAAGGCTACGAAGAGGATTTGAAAGCAAGGCAGAATTGCAGGAAACCGATTTCAGGAGGTAGATTCGAATCGCCTTTAAAGCACAGGAAAAGCGGCAAAACCTCGACAATGATGCCCTTGGCCAAAAAGGGCGTATGCGTTTTTTCCTGAATATATTCAGGAAAAAACGCATACGCCCTTTTTGGCCAACCAAGCAACCTGGAAAGGCAAATCAGCGCTACAAAGAAGTCTCGCTTCCCATCGGTCAAAAGGGCCATGCTGAATAAAGTGTCAAAACCAGAAATGCAGGACAGGCCATGGAGAAATGGGAGCCTTGCTACGCTGATGGGCGGGCTGTAAATTGCCAACAGCCACTCTGGAGAAGTGTACGGTGTGTCCTGAAACATCTAAAAAACTCAGCTTAGAGAGCATAGGGCACTTCCACTCATGGGCGTATAAATTGGGAAAACTAAAAATCAGCAAGACACAGGCACCCCAAAGTTTAGGGCTGCTCTGTTGACAAGAACCTCCACTTCGTTACACCTGAAACATCCCAGGAAAGAGAAGAATGGATAAAGAAGTTGTGGTCCTTATGTACAATGGAATATCACTCAGCCATGAAATCAACGTCATAAGGCTAGGAGCAGCATGATGAGTGGATTTAGGTACGACGATTCTAAGTGAAATAAGTCACACAGAAAAAGACACTTATCATAAGATATCACTTACAGAGGGAATGTAAAAACCGCTACCCTTGAACTGAATTACAAAACAGAACAGAGTCGCACGTTTAGAAAACACACTATGGCTGCTTAACGGGAAAGGTGAGGTGGGGTGATGCATAAAACAAGGGTTTCAAATTAGCTCAGATACCGTTCCATAAACCCAATATGTAATAGACCAGACCTACTCCTTGCTCAGTGAACTGGACTCAACGCCCCCTATTCACCGCCCAAGAATATATCTGACTAGTAAGAATCTTAAAACCTATGTATTGATATCTCTCTGTAAGTGAGTCAAGTGGGTGTAAAGCGGCATAAACACAGCAGTGCAAAGCAGCTAAACCCTATTATAAAAATCAATTACTTTTAAAAACCCGTGAAACAAAGACAGTGAAAGAGAGAGAAATTCTTACAAAATTCGTTCAGGGGCTGCGATGCCACCTGGATTGACCATATCTAGACCCACAGCTGATTGAGACATAAGGGAGGACACTCTTGGGGCTGAGAGGTTTGGTGAGGTTGGGTGAGCTAACGCAGACCCTGTAAAGTAATACGGCGTGGTACCCATCCCATGGGTCCCAAATCTCCAGGTTCAAGGGCATCGTCCTACGTCGAAAACATGCACGAGAAACCCAGAAGATGGTACACCGTGTGACCGGGAAAGGTTTCTAAAACGCACCTCATTTCTCATCTCCTTGTGCTCCGGTTCGACATTCCAGCCGCTTTACTAGCAATTTCCCTCCTTGGAGAATCAGCACCTTTAACCTCCTGTTCCGAACACGTTGCAATTTGTCCTGAGGATGAACGGGAAGAGGGGTAACCAATGAGAGACTAGCTCTAGGTGTTGGGACAGGCACAGGTCACTCTATTTTCCCATCAGGAAGCAGAATTAACCACAGGCTCAGCCTGCCGCCCGGAGCCAGAATAGGGCCTGAAGCAATGCTGCGCTTTTGCGGCCAGCTCCCAAGAAAGCGAGTTGAAAAATGGAGCTCAGGGGCACTGCAATTCACAAACCTGCAGAGTTAGAAATGATAACTCTCGTCCACAAATATATGGAGGGAAGGCAACGAAGAGGATTTGAAAGCAAGGCAGAATTGCAGGAAACCGATTTCAGGAGGTAGATTCGAATCGCCTTTAAAGCACAGGAAAAGCGGCAAAACCTCCACAATGATGCCCTTGGCCAAAAAGGGCGTATGCGTTTTTTCCTGAATATATTCAGGAAAAAACGCATACGCCCTTTTTGGCCAACCAAGCAACCTGGAAAGGCAAATCAGCGCTACAAAGAAGTCTCGCTTCCCATCGGTCAAAAGGGCCATGCTGAATAAAGTGTCAAAACCAGAAATGCAGGACAGGCCATGGAGAAATGGGAGCCTTGCTACGCTGATGGGCGGGCTGTAAATTGCCAACAGCCACTCTGGAGAAGTGTACGGTGTGTCCTGAAACATCTAAAAAACTCAGCTTAGAGAGCATAGGGCACTTCCACTCATGGGCGTATAAATTGGGAAAACTAAAAATCAGCAAGACACAGGCACCCCAAAGTTTAGGGCTGCTCTGTTGACAAGAACCTCCACTTCGTTACACCTTAAACATCCCAGGAAAGAGAAGAATGGATAAAGAAGTTGTGGTCCTTATGTACAATGGAATATCACTCAGCCATGAAATCAACGTCATAAGGCTAGGAGCAGCATGATGAGTGGATTTAGGTACGACGATTCTAAGTGAAATAAGTCACACAGAAAAAGACACTTATCATAAGATATCACTTACAGAGAGAATGTAAAAACCGCTACCCTTGAACTGAATTACAAAACAGAACAGAGTCGCACGTTTAGAAAACACACTATGGCTGCTTAACGGGAAAGGTGAGGTGGGGTGATGCATAAAACAAGGGTTTCAAATTAGCTCAGATACCGTTCCATAAACCCAATATGTAATAGACAAGACCTACTCCTTGCTCAGTGAACTGGACTCAACAACCCCTATTCACCGCCCAGGAATATATCTGACTAGTAAGAATCTTAAAACCTATGTATTGATATCTCTCTGTAAGTGAGTCAAGTGGGTGTAAAGCGGCATAAACACAGCAGTGCAAAGCAGCTAAACCCTATTATAAAAATCAATTACTTTTAAAAACCCGTGAAACAAAGACAGTGAAAGAGAGAGAAATTCTTACAAAATTCGTTCAGGGGCTGCGATGCCACCTGGATTGACCATATCTAGACCCACAGCTGATTGAGACATAAGGGTGGACACTCTTGGGGCTGAGAGGTTTGGTGAGGTTGGGTGAGCTAACGCAGACCCTTTAAAGTAATACGGCGTGGTACCCATCCCATGGGTCCCAAATCTCCAGGTTCCAGGGCATCTTCCTACGTCGAAAACATGCACGAGAAACCCAGAAGATGGTACACCGTGTGACCGGGAAAGGTTTCTAAAACGCACCTCATTTCTCATCTCCTTGTGCTCCGGTTCGCCATTCCAGCCGCTTTACTAGCAATCTCCCTCCTTGGAGAATCAGCACCTTTAACCTCCTGTTCCGTACACGTTGCAATTTGTCCTGAGGATGAACGGGAAGAGGGGGAACCAATGAGAGACTAGCTCTAGGTGTTGGGACAGGCAGAGGTCACTCTATTTTCCCATCAGGAAGAAGAATTAACCACAGGCTCAGCCTGCCGCCCGGAGCCAGAATAGGGCCTGAAGCAATCCTGCGCTTTTGCGGCCAGCTCCCAAGAAAGCGAGTTGAAAAATGGAGCTCAGGGGCACTGCAATTCACAAACCTGCAGAGTTAGAAATGATAACTCTCGTCCACAAATATATGGAGGGAAGGCTACGAAGAGGATTTGAAAGCAAGGCAGAATTGCAGGAAACCGATTTCAGGAGGTAGATTCGAATCACCTTTAAAGCACAGGAAAAGCGGCAAAACCTCGACAATGATGCCCTTGGCCAAAAAGGGCGTATGCGTTTTTTCCTGAATATATTCAGGAAAAAACGCATACGCCCTTTTTGGCCAACCAAGCAACCTGGAAAGGCAAATCAGCGCTACAAAGAAGTCTCGCTTCCCATCGGTCAAAAGGGCCATGCTGAATAAAGTGTCAAAACCAGAAATGCAGGACAGGCCATGGAGAAATGGGAACCTTGCTACGCTGATGGGCGGGCTGTAAATTGCCAACAGCCACTCTGGAGAAGTGTACGGTGTGTCCTGAAACATCTAAAAAACTCAGCTTAGAGAGCATAGGGCACTTCCACTCATGGGCGTATAAATTGGGAAAACTAAAAATCAGCAAGACACAGGCACCCCAAAGTTTAGGGCTGCTCTGTTGACAAGAACCTCCACTTCGTTACACCTTAAACATCCCAGGAAAGAGAAGAATGGATAAAGAAGTTGTGGTCCTTATGTACAATGGAATATCACTCAGCCATGAAATCAACGTCATAAGGCTAGGAGCAGCATGATGAGTGGATTTAGGTACGACGATTCTAAGTGAAATAAGTCACACAGAAAAAGACACTTATCATAAGATATCACTTACAGAGAGAATGTAAAAACCGCTACCCTTGAACTGAATTACAAAACAGAACAGAGTCGCACGTTTAGAAAACACACTATGGCTGCTTAACGGGAAAGGTGAGGTGGGGTGATGCATAAAACAAGGGTTTCAAATTAGCTCAGATACCGTTCCATAAACCCAATATGTAATAGACAAGACCTACTCCTTGCTCAGTGAACTGGACTCAACAACCCCTATTCACCGCCCAGGAATATATCTGACTAGTAAGAATCTTAAAACCTATGTATTGATATCTCTCTGTAAGTGAGTCAAGTGGGTGTAAAGCGGCATAAACACAGCAGTGCAAAGCAGCTAAACCCTATTATAAAAATCAATTACTTTTAAAAACCCGTGAAACAAAGACAGTGAAAGAGAGAGAAATTCTTACAAAATTCGTTCAGGGGCTGCGATGCCACCTGGATTGACCATATCTAGACCCACAGCTGATTGAGACATAAGGGTGGACACTCTTGGGGCTGAGAGGTTTGGTGAGGTTGGGTGAGCTAACGCAGACCCTTTAAAGTAATACGGCGTGGTACCCATCCCATGGGTCCCAAATCTCCAGGTTCCAGGGCATCTTCCTACGTCGAAAACATGCACGAGAAACCCAGAAGATGGTACACCGTGTGACCGGGAAAGGTTTCTAAAACGCACCTCATTTCTCATCTCCTTGTGCTCCGGTTCGCCATTCCAGCCACTTTACTAGCAATCTCCCTCCTTGGAGAATCAGCACCTTTAACCTCCTGTTCCGTACACGTTGCAATTTGTCCTGAGGATGAACGGGAAGAGGGGGAACCAATGAGAGACTAGCTCTAGGTGTTGGGACAGGCAGAGGTCACTCTATTTTCCCATCAGGAAGCAGAATTAACCACAGGCTCAGCCTGCCGCCCGGAGCCAGAATAGGGCCTGAAGCAATCCTGCGCTTTTGCGGCCAGCTCCCAAGAAAGCGAGTTGAAAAATGGAGCTCAGGGGCACTGCAATTCACAAACCTGCAGAGTTAGAAATGATAACTCTCGTCCACAAATATATGGAGGGAAGGCTACGAAGAGGATTTGAAAGCAAGGCAGAATTGCAGGAAACCGATTTCAGGAGGTAGATTCGAATCGCCTTTAAAGCACAGGAAAAGCGGCAAAACCTCGACAATGATGCCCTTGGCCAAAAAGGGCGTATGCGTTTTTTCCTGAATATATTCAGGAAAAAACGCATACGCCCTTTTTGGCCAACCAAGCAACCTGGAAAGGCAAATCAGCGCTACAAAGAAGTCTCGCTTCCCATCGGTCAAAAGGGCCATGCTGAATAAAGTGTCAAAACCAGAAATGCAGGACAGGCCATGGAGAAATGGGAGCCTTGCTACGCTGATGGGCGGGCTGTAAATTGCCAACAGCCACTCTGGAGAAGTGTACGGTGTGTCCTGAAACATCTAAAAAACTCAGCTTAGAGAGCATAGGGCACTTCCACTCATGGGCGTATAAATTGGGAAAACTAAAAATCAGCAAGACACAGGCACCCCAAAGTTTAGGGCTGCTCTGTTGACAAGAACCTCCACTTCGTTACACCTTAAACATCCCAGGAAAGAGAAGAATGGATAAAGAAGTTGTGGTCCTTATGTACAATGGAATATCACTCAGCCATGAAATCAACGTCATAAGGCTAGGAGCAGCATGATGAGTGGATTTAGGTACGACGATTCTAAGTGAAATAAGTCACACAGAAAAAGACACTTATCATAAGATATCACTTACAGAGGGAATGTAAAAACCGCTACCCTTGAACTGAATTACAAAACAGAACAGAGTCGCACGTTTAGAAAACACACTATGGCTGCTTAACGGGAAAGGTGAGGTGGGGTGATGCATAAAACAAGGGTTTCAAATTAGCTCAGATACCGTTCCATAAACCCAATATGTAATAGACAAGACCTACTCCTTGCTCAGTGAACTGGACTCAACGCCCCCTATTCACCGCCCAAGAATATATCTGACTAGTAAGAATCTTAAAACCTATGTATTGATATCTCTCTGTAAGTGAGTCAAGTGGGTGTAAAGCGGCATAAACACAGCAGTGCAAAGCAGCTAAACCCTATTATAAAAATCAATTACTTTTAAAAACCCGTGAAACAAAGACAGTGAAAGAGAGAGAAATTCTTACAAAATTCGTTCAGGGGCTGCGATGCCACCTGGATTGACCATATCTAGACCCACAGCTGATTGAGACATAAGGGAGGACACTCTTGGGGCTGAGAGGTTTGGTGAGGTTGGGTGAGCTAACGCAGACCCTGTAAAGTAATACGGCGTGGTACCCATCCCATGGGTCCCAAATCTCCAGGTTCAAGGGCATCGTCCTACGTCGAAAACATGCACGAGAAACCCAGAAGATGGTACACCATGTGACCGGGAAAGGTTTCTAAAACGCACCTCATTTCTCATCTCCTTGTGCTCCGGTTCGCCATTCCAGCCGCTTTACTAGCAATCTCCCTCCTTGGAGAATCAGCACCTTTAACCTCCTGTTCCGAACACGTTGCAATTTGTCCTGAGGATGAACGGGAAGAGGGGGAACCAATGAGAGACTAGCTCTAGGTGTTGGGACAGGCACAGGTCACTCTATTTTCCCATCAGGAAGCAGAATTAACCACAGGCTCAGCCTGCCGCCCGGAGCCAGAATAGGGCCTGAAGCAATCCTGCGCTTTTGCGGTCAGCTCCCAAGAAAGCAAGTTGAAAAATGGAGCTCAGGGGCACTGCAATTCACAAACCTGCAGAGTTAGAAATGATAACTCTCGTCCACAAATATATGGAGGGAAGGCAACGAAGACGATTTGAAAGCAAGGCAGAATTGCAGGAAACCGATTTCAGGAGGTAGATTCGAATCGCCTTTAAAGCACAGGAAAAGCGGCAAAACCTCGACAATGATGCCCTTGGCCAAAAAGGGCGTATGCGTTTTTTCCTGAATATATTCAGGAAAAAACGCATACGCCCTTTTTGGCCAACCAAGCAACCTGGAAAGGCAAATCAGCGCTACAAAGAAGTCTCGCTTCCCATCGGTCAAAAGGGCCATGCTGAATAAAGTGTCAAAACCAGAAATGCAGGACAGGCCATGGAGAAATGGGAGCCTTGCTACGCTGATGGGCGGGCTGTAAATTGCCAACAGCCACTCTGGAGAAGTGTACGGTGTGTCCTGAAACATCTAAAAAACTCAGCTTAGAGAGCATAGGGCACTTCCACTCATGGGCGTATAAATTGGGAAAACTAAAAATCAGCAAGACACAGGCACCCCAAAGTTTAGGGCTGCTCTGTTGACAAGAACCTCCACTTCGTTACACCTGAAACATCCCAGGAAAGAGAAGAATGGATAAAGAAGTTGTGGTCCTTATGTACAATGGAATATCACTCAGCCATGAAATCAACGTCATAAGGCTAGGAGCAGCATGATGAGTGGATTTAGGTACGACGATTCTAAGTGAAATAAGTCACACAGAAAAAGACACTTATCATAAGATATCACTTACAGAGGGAATGTAAAAACCGCTACCCTTGAACTGAATTACAAAACAGAACAGAGTCGCACGTTTAGAAAACACACTATGGCTGCTTAACGGGAAAGGTGAGGTGGGGTGATGCATAAAACAAGGGTTTCAAATTAGCTCAGATACCGTTCCATAAACCCAATATGTAATAGACCAGACCTACTCCTTGCTCAGTGAACTGGACTCAACGCCCCCTATTCACCGCCCAAGAATATATCTGACTAGTAAGAATCTTAAAACCTATGTATTGATATCTCTCTGTAAGTGAGTCAAGTGGGTGTAAAGCGGCATAAACACAGCAGTGCAAAGCAGCTAAACCCTATTATAAAAATCAATTACTTTTAAAAACCCGTGAAACAAAGACAGTGAAAGAGAGAGAAATTCTTACAAAATTCGTTCAGGGGCTGCGATGCCACCTGGATTGACCATATCTAGACCCACAGCTGATTGAGACATAAGGGAGGACACTCTTGGGGCTGAGAGGTTTGGTGAGGTTGGGTGAGCTAATGCAGACCCTGTAAAGTAATACGGCGTGGTACCCATCCCATGGGTCCCAAATCTCCAGGTTCAAGGGCATCGTCCTACGTCGAAAACATGCACGAGAAACCCAGAAGATGGTACACCGTGTGACCGGGAAAGGTTTCTAAAACGCACCTCATTTCTCATCTCCTTGTGCTCCGGTTCGCCATTCCAGCCGCTTTACTAGCAATTTCCCTCCTTGGAGAATCAGCACCTTTAACCTCCTGTTCCGAACACGTTGCAATTTGTCCTGAGGATGAACGGGAAGAGGGGTAACCAATGAGAGACTAGCTCTAGGTGTTGGGACAGGCACAGGTCACTCTATTTTCCCATCAGGAAGAAGAATTAACCACAGGCTCAGCCTGCCGCCCGGAGCCAGAATAGGGCCTGAAGCAATCCTGCGCTTTTGCGGCCAGCTCCCAAGAAAGCGAGTTGAAAAATGGAGCTCAGGGGCACTGCAATTCACAAACCTGCAGAGTTAGAAATGATAACTCTCGTCCACAAATATATGGAGGGAAGGCAACGAAGAGGATTTGAAAGCAAGGCAGAATTGCAGGAAACAGATTTCAGGAGGTAGATTCGAATCGCCTTTAAAGCACAGGAAAAGCGGCAAAACCTCGACAATGATGCCCTTGGCCAAAAAGGGCGTATGCGTTTTTTCCTGAATATATTCAGGAAAAAACGCATACGCCCTTTTTGGCCAACCAAGCAACCTGGAAAGGCAAATCAGCGCTACAAAGAAGTCTCGCTTCCCATCGGTCAAAAGGGCCATGCTGAATAAAGTGTCAAAACCAGAAATGCAGGACAGGCCATGGAGAAATGGGAGCCTTGCTACGCTGATGGGCGGGCTGTAAATTGCCAACAGCCACTCTGGAGAAGTGTACGGTGTGTCCTGAAACATCTAAAAAACTCAGCTTAGAGAGCATAGGGCACTTCCACTCATGGGCGTATAAATTGGGAAAACTAAAAATCAGCAAGACACAGGCACCCCAAAGTTTAGGGCTGCTCTGTTGACAAGAACCTCCACTTCGTTACACCTTAAACATCCCAGGAAAGAGAAGAATGGATAAAGAAGTTGTGGTCCTTATGTACAATGGAATATCACTCAGCCATGAAATCAACGTCATAAGGCTAGGAGCAGCATGATGAGTGGATTTAGGTACGACGATTCTAAGTGAAATAAGTCACACAGAAAAAGACACTTATCATAAGATATCACTTACAGAGAGAATGTAAAAACCGCTACCCTTGAACTGAATTACAAAACAGAACAGAGTCGCACGTTTAGAAAACACACTATGGCTGCTTAACGGGAAAGGTGAGGTGGGGTGATGCATAAAACAAGGGTTTCAAATTAGCTCAGATACCGTTCCATAAACCCAATATGTAATAGACAAGACCTACTCCTTGCTCAGTGAACTGGACTCAACAACCCCTATTCACCGCCCAGGAATATATCTGACTAGTAAGAATCTTAAAACCTATGTATTGATATCTCTCTGTAAGTGAGTCAAGTGGGTGTAAAGCGGCATAAACACAGCAGTGCAAAGCAGCTAAACCCTATTATAAAAATCAATTACTTTTAAAAACCCGTGAAACAAAGACAGTGAAAGAGAGAGAAATTCTTACAAAATTCGTTCAGGGGCTGCGATGCCACCTGGATTGACCATATCTAGACCCACAGCTGATTGAGACATAAGGGTGGACACTCTTGGGGCTGAGAGGTTTGGTGAGGTTGGGTGAGCTAACGCAGACCCTTTAAAGTAATACGGCGTGGTACCCATCCCATGGGTCCCAAATCTCCAGGTTCCAGGGCATCTTCCTACGTCGAAAACATGCACGAGAAACCCAGAAGATGGTACACCGTGTGACCGGGAAAGGTTTCTAAAACGCACCTCATTTCTCATCTCCTTGTGCTCCGGTTCGCCATTCCAGCCGCTTTACTAGCAATCTCCCTCCTTGGAGAATCAGCACCTTTAACCTCCTGTTCCGTACACGTTGCAATTTGTCCTGAGGATGAACGGGAAGAGGGGGAACCAATGAGAGACTAGCTCTAGGTGTTGGGACAGGCAGAGGTCACTCTATTTTCCCATCAGGAAGCAGAATTAACCACAGGCTCAGCCTGCCGCCCGGAGCCAGAATAGGGCCTGAAGCAATCCTGCGCTTTTGCGGCCAGCTCCCAAGAAAGCGAGTTGAAAAATGGAGCTCAGGGGCACTGCAATTCACAAACCTGCTGAGTTAGAAATGATAACTCTCGTCCACAAATATATGGAGGGAAGGCTACGAAGAGGATTTGAAAGCAAGGCAGAATTGCAGGAAACCGATTTCAGGAGGTAGATTCGAATCGCCTTTAAAGCACAGGAAAAGCGGCAAAACCTCGACAATGATGCCCTTGGCCAAAAAGGGCGTATGCGTTTTTTCCTGAATATATTCAGGAAAAAACGCATACGCCCTTTTTGGCCAACCAAGCAACCTGGAAAGGCAAATCAGCGCTACAAAGAAGTCTCGCTTCCCATCGGTCAAAAGGGCCATGCTGAATAAAGTGTCAAAACCAGAAATGCAGGACAGGCCATGGAGAAATGGGAGCCTTGCTACGCTGATGGGCGGGCTGTAAATTGCCAACAGCCACTCTGGAGAAGTGTACGGTGTGTCCTGAAACATCTAAAAAACTCAGCTTAGAGAGCATAGGGCACTTCCACTCATGGGCGTATAAATTGGGAAAACTAAAAATCAGCAAGACACAGGCACCCCAAAGTTTAGGGCTGCTCTGTTGACAAGAACCTCCACTTCGTTACACCTGAAACATCCCAGGAAAGAGAAGAATGGATAAAGAAGTTGTGGTCCTTATGTACAATGGAATATCACTCAGCCATGAAATCAACGTCATAAGGCTAGGAGCAGCATGATGAGTGGATTTAGGTACGACGATTCTAAGTGAAATAAGTCACACAGAAAAAGACACTTATCATAAGATATCACTTACAGAGGGAATGTAAAAACCGCTACCCTTGAACTGAATTACAAAACAGAACAGAGTCGCACGTTTAGAAAACACACTATGGCTGCTTAACGGGAAAGGTGAGGTGGGGTGATGCATAAAACAAGGGTTTCAAATTAGCTCAGATACCGTTCCATAAACCCAATATGTAATAGACCAGACCTACTCCTTGCTCAGTGAACTGGACTCAACGCCCCCTATTCACCGCCCAAGAATATATCTGACTAGTAAGAATCTTAAAACCTATGTATTGATATCTCTCTGTAAGTGAGTCAAGTGGGTGTAAAGCGGCATAAACACAGCAGTGCAAAGCAGCTAAACCCTATTATAAAAATCAATTACTTTTAAAAACCCGTGAAACAAAGACAGTGAAAGAGAGAGAAATTCTTACAAAATTCGTTCAGGGGCTGCGATGCCACCTGGATTGACCATATCTAGACCCACAGCTGATTGAGACATAAGGGAGGACACTCTTGGGGCTGAGAGGTTTGGTGAGGTTGGGTGAGCTAACGCAGACCCTGTAAAGTAATACGGCGTGGTACCCATCCCATGGGTCCCAAATCTCCAGGTTCAAGGGCATCGTCCTACGTCGAAAACATGCACGAGAAACCCAGAAGATGGTACACCGTGTGACCGGGAAAGGTTTCTAAAACGCACCTCATTTCTCATCTCCTTGTGCTCCGGTTCGACATTCCAGCCGCTTTACTAGCAATTTCCCTCCTTGGAGAATCAGCACCTTTAACCTCCTGTTCCGAACACGTTGCAATTTGTCCTGAGGATGAACGGGAAGAGGGGTAACCAATGAGAGACTAGCTCTAGGTGTTGGGACAGGCACAGGTCACTCTATTTTCCCATCAGGAAGCAGAATTAACCACAGGCTCAGCCTGCCGCCCGGAGCCAGAATAGGGCCTGAAGCAATCCTGCGCTTTTGCGGCCAGCTCCCAAGAAAGCGAGTTGAAAAATGGAGCTCAGGGGCACTGCAATTCACAAACCTGCAGAGTTAGAAATGATAACTCTCGTCCACAAATATATGGAGGGAAGGCAACGAAGAGGATTTGAAAGCAAGGCAGAATTGCAGGAAACCGATTTCAGGAGGTAGATTCGAATCGCCTTTAAAGCACAGGAAAAGCGGCAAAACCTCGACAATGATGCCCTTGGCCAAAAAGGGCGTATGCGTTTTTTCCTGAATATATTCAGGAAAAAACGCATACGCCCTTTTTGGCCAACCAAGCAACCTGGAAAGGCAAATCAGCGCTACAAAGAAGTCTCGCTTCCCATCGGTCAAAAGGGCCATGCTGAATAAAGTGTCAAAACCAGAAATGCAGGACAGGCCATGGAGAAATGGGAGCCTTGCTACGCTGATGGGCGGGCTGTAAATTGCCAACAGCCACTCTGGAGAAGTGTACGGTGTGTCCTGAAACATCTAAAAAACTCAGCTTAGAGAGCATAGGGCACTTCCACTCATGGGCGTATAAATTGGGAAAACTAAAAATCAGCAAGACACAGGCACCCCAAAGTTTAGGGCTGCTCTGTTGACAAGAACCTCCACTTCGTTACACCTTAAACATCCCAGGAAAGAGAAGAATGGATAAAGAAGTTGTGGTCCTTATGTACAATGGAATATCACTCAGCCATGAAATCAACGTCATAAGGCTAGGAGCAGCATGATGAGTGGATTTAGGTACGACGATTCTAAGTGAAATAAGTCACACAGAAAAAGACACTTATCATAAGATATCACTTACAGAGAGAATGTAAAAACCGCTACCCTTGAACTGAATTACAAAACAGAACAGAGTCGCACGTTTAGAAAACACACTATGGCTGCTTAACGGGAAAGGTGAGGTGGGGTGATGCATAAAACAAGGGTTTCAAATTAGCTCAGATACCGTTCCATAAACCCAATATGTAATAGACAAGACCTACTCCTTGCTCAGTGAACTGGACTCAACAACCCCTATTCACCGCCCAGGAATATATCTGACTAGTAAGAATCTTAAAACCTATGTATTGATATCTCTCTGTAAGTGAGTCAAGTGGGTGTAAAGCGGCATAAACACAGCAGTGCAAAGCAGCTAAACCCTATTATAAAAATCAATTACTTTTAAAAACCCGTGAAACAAAGACAGTGAAAGAGAGAGAAATTCTTACAAAATTCGTTCAGGGGCTGCGATGCCACCTGGATTGACCATATCTAGACCCACAGCTGATTGAGACATAAGGGTGGACACTCTTGGGGCTGAGAGGTTTGGTGAGGTTGGGTGAGCTAACGCAGACCCTTTAAAGTAATACGGCGTGGTACCCATCCCATGGGTCCCAAATCTCCAGGTTCCAGGGCATCTTCCTACGTCGAAAACATGCACGAGAAACCCAGAAGATGGTACACCGTGTGACCGGGAAAGGTTTCTAAAACGCACCTCATTTCTCATCTCCTTGTGCTCCGGTTCGCCATTCCAGCCACTTTACTAGCAATCTCCCTCCTTGGAGAATCAGCACCTTTAACCTCCTGTTCCGTACACGTTGCAATTTGTCCTGAGGATGAACGGGAAGAGGGGGAACCAATGAGAGACTAGCTCTAGGTGTTGGGACAGGCAGAGGTCACTCTATTTTCCCATCAGGAAGCAGAATTAACCACAGGCTCAGCCTGCCGCCCGGAGCCAGAATAGGGCCTGAAGCAATCCTGCGCTTTTGCGGCCAGCTCCCAAGAAAGCGAGTTGAAAAATGGAGCTCAGGGGCACTGCAATTCACAAACCTGCAGAGTTAGAAATGATAACTCTCGTCCACAAATATATGGAGGGAAGGCTACGAAGAGGATTTGAAAGCAAGGCAGAATTGCAGGAAACCGATTTCAGGAGGTAGATTCGAATCGCCTTTAAAGCACAGGAAAAGCGGCAAAACCTCGACAATGATGCCCTTGGCCAAAAAGGGCGTATGCGTTTTTTCCTGAATATATTCAGGAAAAAACGCATACGCCCTTTTTGGCCAACCAAGCAACCTGGAAAGGCAAATCAGCGCTACAAAGAAGTCTCGCTTCCCATCGGTCAAAAAGGCCATGCTGAATAAAGTGTCAAAACCAGAAATGCAGGACAGGCCATGGAGAAATGGGAGCCTTGCTACGCTGATGGGCGGGCTGTAAATTGCCAACAGCCACTCTGGAGAAGTGTACGGTGTGTCCTGAAACATCTAAAAAACTCAGCTTAGAGAGCATAGGGCACTTCCACTCATGGGCGTATAAATTGGGAAAACTAAAAATCAGCAAGACACAGGCACCCCAAAGTTTAGGGCTGCTCTGTTGACAAGAACCTCCACTTCGTTACACCTTAAACATCCCAGGAAAGAGAAGAATGGATAAAGAAGTTGTGGTCCTTATGTACAATGGAATATCACTCAGCCATGAAATCAACGTCATAAGGCTAGGAGCAGCATGATGAGTGGATTTAGGTACGACGATTCTAAGTGAAATAAGTCACACAGAAAAAGACACTTATCATAAGATATCACTTACAGAGGGAATGTAAAAACCGCTACCCTTGAACTGAATTACAAAACAGAACAGAGTCGCACGTTTAGAAAACACACTATGGCTGCTTAACGGGAAAGGTGAGGTGGGGTGATGCATAAAACAAGGGTTTCAAATTAGCTCAGATACCGTTCCATAAACCCAATATGTAATAGACAAGACCTACTCCTTGCTCAGTGAACTGGACTCAACAACCCCTATTCACCGCCCAAGAATATATCTGACTAGTAAGAATCTTAAAAGCTATGTAGTGATATCTCTCTGTAAGTGAGTCAAGTGGGTGTAAAGCGGCATAAACACAGCAGTGCAAAGCAGCTAAACCCTATTATAAAAATCAATTACTTTTAAAAACCCGTGAAACAAAGACAGTGAAAGAGAGAGAAATTCTTACAAAATTCGTTCAGGGGCTGCGATGCCACCTGGATTGACCATATCTAGACCCACAGCTGATTGAGACATAAGGGTGGACACTCTTGGGGCTGAGAGGTTTGGTGAGGTTGGGTGAGCTAACGCAGACCCTTTAAAGTAATACGGCGTGGTACCCATCCCATGGGTCCCAAATCTCCAGGTTCCAGGGCATCTTCCTACGTCGAAAACATGCACGAGAAACCCAGAAGATGGTACACCGTGTGACCGGGAAAGGTTTCTAAAACGCACCTCATTTCTCATCTCCTTGTGCTCCGGTTCGCCATTCCAGCCGCTTTACTAGCAATCTCCCTCCTTGGAGAATCAGCACCTTTAACCTCCTGTTCCGTACACGTTGCAATTTATCCTGAGGATGAACGGGAAGAGGGGGAACCAATGAGAGACTAGCTCTAGGTGTTGGGACAGGCACAGGTCACTCTATTTTCCCATCAGGAAGAAGAATTAACCACAGGCTCAGCCTGCCGCCCGGAGCCAGAATAGGGCCTGAAGCAATCCTGCGCTTTTGCGGCCAGCTCCCAAGAAAGCGAGTTGAAAAATGGAGCTCAGGGGCACTGCAATTCACAAACCTGCAGAGTTAGAAATGATAACTCTCGTCCACAAATATATGGAGGGAAGGCTACGAAGAGGATTTGAAAGCAAGGCAGAATTGCAGGAAACCGATTTCAGGAGGTAGATTCGAATCGCCTTTAAAGCACAGGAAAAGCGGCAAAACCTCGACAATGATGCCCTTGGCCAAAAAGGGCGTATGCGTTTTTTCCTGAATATATTCAGGAAAAAACGCATACGCCCTTTTTGGCCAACCAAGCAACCTGGAAAGGCAAATCAGCGCTACAAAGAAGTCTCGCTTCCCATCGGTCAAAAGGGCCATGCTGAATAAAGTGTCAAAACCAGAAATGCAGGACAGGCCATGGAGAAATGGGAGCCTTGCTACGCTGATGGGCGGGCTGTAAATTGCCAACAGCCACTCTGGAGAAGTGTACGGTGTGTCCTGAAACATCTAAAAAACTCAGCTTAGAGAGCATAGGGCACTTCCACTCATGGGCGTATAAATTGGGAAAACTAAAAATCAGCAAGACACAGGCACCCCAAAGTTTAGGGCTGCTCTGTTGACAAGAACCTCCACTTCGTTACACCTTAAACATCCCAGGAAAGAGAAGAATGGATAAAGAAGTTGTGGTCCTTATGTACAATGGAATATCACTCAGCCATGAAATCAACGTCATAAGGCTAGGAGCAGCATGATGAGTGGATTTAGGTACGACGATTCTAAGTGAAATAAGTCACACAGAAAAAGACACTTATCATAAGATATCACTTACAGAGAGAATGTAAAAACCGCTACCCTTGAACTGAATTACAAAACAGAACAGAGTCGCACGTTTAGAAAACACACTATGGCTGCTTAACGGGAAAGGTGAGGTGGGGTGATGCATAAAACAAGGGTTTCAAATTAGCTCAGATACCGTTCCATAAACCCAATATGTAATAGACAAGACCTACTCCTTGCTCAGTGAACTGGACTCAACAACCCCTATTCACCGCCCAGGAATATATCTGACTAGTAAGAATCTTAAAACCTATGTATTGATATCTCTCTGTAAGTGAGTCAAGTGGGTGTAAAGCGGCATAAACACAGCAGTGCAAAGCAGCTAAACCCTATTATAAAAATCAATTACTTTTAAAAACCCGTGAAACAAAGACAGTGAAAGAGAGAGAAATTCTTACAAAATTCGTTCAGGGGCTGCGATGCCACCTGGATTGACCATATCTAGACCCACAGCTGATTGAGACATAAGGGTGGACACTCTTGGGGCTGAGAGGTTTGGTGAGGTTGGGTGAGCTAACGCAGACCCTTTAAAGTAATACGGCGTGGTACCCATCCCATGGGTCCCAAATCTCCAGGTTCAAGGGCATCTTCCTACGTCGAAAACATGCACGAGAAACCCAGAAGATGGTACACCGTGTGACCGGGAAAGGTTTCTAAAACGCACCTCATTTCTCATCTCCTTGTGCTCCGGTTCGCCATTCCAGCCGCTTTACTAGCAATCTCCCTCCTTGGAGAATCAGCACCTTTAACCTCCTGTTCCGTACACGTTGCAATTTGTCCTGAGGATGAACGGGAAGAGGGGGAACCAATGAGAGACTAGCTCTAGGTGTTGGGACAGGCAGAGGTCACTCTATTTTCCCATCAGGAAGCAGAATTAACCACAGGCTCAGCCTGCCGCCCGGAGCCAGAATAGGGCCTGAAGCAATCCTGCGCTTTTGCGGCCAGCTCCCAAGAAAGCGAGTTGAAAAATGGAGCTCAGGGGCACTGCAATTCACAAACCTGCAGAGTTAGAAATGATAACTCTCGTCCACAAATATATGGAGGGAAGGCTACGAAGAGGATTTGAAAGCAAGGCAGAATTGCAGGAAACCGATTTCAGGAGGTAGATTCGAATCGCCTTTAAAGCACAGGAAAAGCGGCAAAACCTCGACAATGATGCCCTTGGCCAAAAAGGGCGTATGCGTTTTTTCCTGAATATATTCAGGAAAAAACGCATACGCCCTTTTTGGCCAACCAAGCAACCTGGAAAGGCAAATCAGCGCTACAAAGAAGTCTCGCTTCCCATCGGTCAAAAGGGCCATGCTGAATAAAGTGTCAAAACCAGAAATGCAGGACAGGCCATGGAGAAATGGGAGCCTTGCTACGCTGATGGGCGGGCTGTAAATTGCCAACAGCCACTCTGGAGAAGTGTACGGTGTGTCCTGAAACATCTAAAAAACTCAGCTTAGAGAGCATAGGGCACTTCCACTCATGGGCGTATAAATTGGGAAAACTAAAAATCAGCAAGACACAGGCACCCCAAAGTTTAGGGCTGCTCTGTTGACAAGAACCTCCACTTCGTTACACCTGAAACATCCCAGGAAAGAGAAGAATGGATAAAGAAGTTGTGGTCCTTATGTACAATGGAATATCACTCAGCCATGAAATCAACGTCATAAGGCTAGGAGCAGCATGATGAGTGGATTTAGGTACGACGATTCTAAGTGAAATAAGTCACACAGAAAAAGACACTTATCATAAGATATCACTTACAGAGGGAATGTAAAAACCGCTACCCTTGAACTGAATTACAAAACAGAACAGAGTCGCACGTTTAGAAAACACACTATGGCTGCTTAACGGGAAAGGTGAGGTGGGGTGATGCATAAAACAAGGGTTTCAAATTAGCTCAGATACCGTTCCATAAACCCAATATGTAATAGACCAGACCTACTCCTTGCTCAGTGAACTGGACTCAACGCCCCCTATTCACCGCCCAAGAATATATCTGACTAGTAAGAATCTTAAAACCTATGTATTGATATCTCTCTGTAAGTGAGTCAAGTGGGTGTAAAGCGGCATAAACACAGCAGTGCAAAGCAGCTAAACCCTATTATAAAAATCAATTACTTTTAAAAACCCGTGAAACAAAGACAGTGAAAGAGAGAGAAATTCTTACAAAATTCGTTCAGGGGCTGCGATGCCACCTGGATTGACCATATCTAGACCCACAGCTGATTGAGACATAAGGGAGGACACTCTTGGGGCTGAGAGGTTTGGTGAGGTTGGGTGAGCTAACGCAGACCCTGTAAAGTAATACGGCGTGGTACCCATCCCATGGGTCCCAAATCTCCAGGTTCAAGGGCATCGTCCTACGTCGAAAACATGCACGAGAAACCCAGAAGATGGTACACCGTGTGACCGGGAAAGGTTTCTAAAACGCACCTCATTTCTCATCTCCTTGTGCTCCGGTTCGACATTCCAGCCGCTTTACTAGCAATTTCCCTCCTTGGAGAATCAGCACCTTTAACCTCCTGTTCCGAACACGTTGCAATTTGTCCTGAGGATGAACGGGAAGAGGGGTAACCAATGAGAGACTAGCTCTAGGTGTTGGGACAGGCACAGGTCACTCTATTTTCCCATCAGGAAGCAGAATTAACCACAGGCTCAGCCTGCCGCCCGGAGCCAGAATAGGGCCTGAAGCAATCCTGCGCTTTTGCGGCCAGCTCCCAAGAAAGCGAGTTGAAAAATGGAGCTCAGGGGCACTGCAATTCACAAACCTGCAGAGTTAGAAATGATAACTCTCGTCCACAAATATATGGAGGGAAGGCAACGAAGAGGATTTGAAAGCAAGGCAGAATTGCAGGAAACCGATTTCAGGAGGTAGATTCGAATCGCCTTTAAAGCACAGGAAAAGCGGCAAAACCTCGACAATGATGCCCTTGGCCAAAAAGGGCGTATGCGTTTTTTCCTGAATATATTCAGGAAAAAACGCATACGCCCTTTTTGGCCAACCAAGCAACCTGGAAAGGCAAATCAGCGCTACAAAGAAGTCTCGCTTCCCATCGGTCAAAAGGGCCATGCTGAATAAAGTGTCAAAACCAGAAATGCAGGACAGGCCATGGAGAAATGGGAGCCTTGCTACGCTGATGGGCGGGCTGTAAATTGCCAACAGCCACTCTGGAGAAGTGTACGGTGTGTCCTGAAACATCTAAAAAACTCAGCTTAGAGAGCATAGGGCACTTCCACTCATGGGCGTATAAATTGGGAAAACTAAAAATCAGCAAGACACAGGCACCCCAAAGTTTAGGGCTGCTCTGTTGACAAGAACCTCCACTTCGTTACACCTTAAACATCCCAGGAAAGAGAAGAATGGATAAAGAAGTTGTGGTCCTTATGTACAATGGAATATCACTCAGCCATGAAATCAACGTCATAAGGCTAGGAGCAGCATGATGAGTGGATTTAGGTACGACGATTCTAAGTGAAATAAGTCACACAGAAAAAGACACTTATCATAAGATATCACTTACAGAGAGAATGTAAAAACCGCTACCCTTGAACTGAATTACAAAACAGAACAGAGTCGCACGTTTAGAAAACACACTATGGCTGCTTAACGGGAAAGGTGAGGTGGGGTGATGCATAAAACAAGGGTTTCAAATTAGCTCAGATACCGTTCCATAAACCCAATATGTAATAGACAAGACCTACTCCTTGCTCAGTGAACTGGACTCAACAACCCCTATTCACCGCCCAGGAATATATCTGACTAGTAAGAATCTTAAAACCTATGTATTGATATCTCTCTGTAAGTGAGTCAAGTGGGTGTAAAGCGGCATAAACACAGCAGTGCAAAGCAGCTAAACCCTATTATAAAAATCAATTACTTTTAAAAACCCGTGAAACAAAGACAGTGAAAGAGAGAGAAATTCTTACAAAATTCGTTCAGGGGCTGCGATGCCACCTGGATTGACCATATCTAGACCCACAGCTGATTGAGACATAAGGGTGGACACTCTTGGGGCTGAGAGGTTTGGTGAGGTTGGGTGAGCTAACGCAGACCCTTTAAAGTAATACGGCGTGGTACCCATCCCATGGGTCCCAAATCTCCAGGTTCCAGGGCATCTTCCTACGTCGAAAACATGCACGAGAAACCCAGAAGATGGTACACCGTGTGACCGGGAAAGGTTTCTAAAACGCACCTCATTTCTCATCTCCTTGTGCTCCGGTTCGCCATTCCAGCCACTTTACTAGCAATCTCCCTCCTTGGAGAATCAGCACCTTTAACCTCCTGTTCCGTACACGTTGCAATTTGTCCTGAGGATGAACGGGAAGAGGGGGAACCAATGAGAGACTAGCTCTAGGTGTTGGGACAGGCAGAGGTCACTCTATTTTCCCATCAGGAAGCAGAATTAACCACAGGCTCAGCCTGCCGCCCGGAGCCAGAATAGGGCCTGAAGCAATCCTGCGCTTTTGCGGCCAGCTCCCAAGAAAGCGAGTTGAAAAATGGAGCTCAGGGGCACTGCAATTCACAAACCTGCAGAGTTAGAAATGATAACTCTCGTCCACAAATATATGGAGGGAAGGCTACGAAGAGGATTTGAAAGCAAGGCAGAATTGCAGGAAACCGATTTCAGGAGGTAGATTCGAATCGCCTTTAAAGCACAGGAAAAGCGGCAAAACCTCGACAATGATGCCCTTGGCCAAAAAGGGCGTATGCGTTTTTTCCTGAATATATTCAGGAAAAAACGCATACGCCCTTTTTGGCCAACCAAGCAACCTGGAAAGGCAAATCAGCGCTACAAAGAAGTCTCGCTTCCCATCGGTCAAAAAGGCCATGCTGAATAAAGTGTCAAAACCAGAAATGCAGGACAGGCCATGGAGAAATGGGAGCCTTGCTACGCTGATGGGCGGGCTGTAAATTGCCAACAGCCACTCTGGAGAAGTGTACGGTGTGTCCTGAAACATCTAAAAAACTCAGCTTAGAGAGCATAGGGCACTTCCACTCATGGGCGTATAAATTGGGAAAACTAAAAATCAGCAAGACACAGGCACCCCAAAGTTTAGGGCTGCTCTGTTGACAAGAACCTCCACTTCGTTACACCTTAAACATCCCAGGAAAGAGAAGAATGGATAAAGAAGTTGTGGTCCTTATGTACAATGGAATATCACTCAGCCATGAAATCAACGTCATAAGGCTAGGAGCAGCATGATGAGTGGATTTAGGTACGACGATTCTAAGTGAAATAAGTCACACAGAAAAAGACACTTATCATAAGATATCACTTACAGAGGGAATGTAAAAACCGCTACCCTTGAACTGAATTACAAAACAGAACAGAGTCGCACGTTTAGAAAACACACTATGGCTGCTTAACGGGAAAGGTGAGGTGGGGTGATGCATAAAACAAGGGTTTCAAATTAGCTCAGATACCGTTCCATAAACCCAATATGTAATAGACAAGACCTACTCCTTGCTCAGTGAACTGGACTCAACAACCCCTATTCACCGCCCAAGAATATATCTGACTAGTAAGAATCTTAAAACCTATGTAGTGATATCTCTCTGTAAGTGAGTCAAGTGGGTGTAAAGCGGCATAAACACAGCAGTGCAAAGCAGCTAAACCCTATTATAAAAATCAATTACTTTTAAAAACCCGTGAAACAAAGACAGTGAAAGAGAGAGAAATTCTTACAAAATTCGTTCAGGGGCTGCGATGCCACCTGGATTGACCATATCTAGACCCACAGCTGATTGAGACATAAGGGTGGACACTCTTGGGGCTGAGAGGTTTGGTGAGGTTGGGTGAGCTAACGCAGACCCTTTAAAGTAATACGGCGTGGTACCCATCCCATGGGTCCCAAATCTCCAGGTTCCAGGGCATCTTCCTACGTCGAAAACATGCACGAGAAACCCAGAAGATGGTACACCGTGTGACCGGGAAAGGTTTCTAAAACGCACCTCATTTCTCATCTCCTTGTGCTCCGGTTCGCCATTCCAGCCGCTTTACTAGCAATCTCCCTCCTTGGAGAATCAGCACCTTTAACCTCCTGTTCCGTACACGTTGCAATTTATCCTGAGGATGAACGGGAAGAGGGGGAACCAATGAGAGACTAGCTCTAGGTGTTGGGACAGGCACAGGTCACTCTATTTTCCCATCAGGAAGAAGAATTAACCACAGGCTCAGCCTGCCGCCCGGAGCCAGAATAGGGCCTGAAGCAATCCTGCGCTTTTGCGGCCAGCTCCCAAGAAAGCGAGTTGAAAAATGGAGCTCAGGGGCACTGCAATTCACAAACCTGCAGAGTTAGAAATGATAACTCTCGTCCACAAATATATGGAGGGAAGGCTACGAAGAGGATTTGAAAGCAAGGCAGAATTGCAGGAAACCGATTTCAGGAGGTAGATTCGAATCGCCTTTAAAGCACAGGAAAAGCGGCAAAACCTCGACAATGATGCCCTTGGCCAAAAAGGGCGTATGCGTTTTTTCCTGAATATATTCAGGAAAAAACGCATACGCCCTTTTTGGCCAACCAAGCAACCTGGAAAGGCAAATCAGCGCTACAAAGAAGTCTCGCTTCCCATCGGTCAAAAGGGCCATGCTGAATAAAGTGTCAAAACCAGAAATGCAGGACAGGCCATGGAGAAATGGGAGCCTTGCTACGCTGATGGGCGGGCTGTAAATTGCCAACAGCCACTCTGGAGAAGTGTACGGTGTGTCCTGAAACATCTAAAAAACTCAGCTTAGAGAGCATAGGGCACTTCCACTCATGGGCGTATAAATTGGGAAAACTAAAAATCAGCAAGACACAGGCACCCCAAAGTTTAGGGCTGCTCTGTTGACAAGAACCTCCACTTCGTTACACCTTAAACATCCCAGGAAAGAGAAGAATGGATAAAGAAGTTGTGGTCCTTATGTACAATGGAATATCACTCAGCCATGAAATCAACGTCATAAGGCTAGGAGCAGCATGATGAGTGGATTTAGGTACGACGATTCTAAGTGAAATAAGTCACACAGAAAAAGACACTTATCATAAGATATCACTTACAGAGAGAATGTAAAAACCGCTACCCTTGAACTGAATTACAAAACAGAACAGAGTCGCACGTTTAGAAAACACACTATGGCTGCTTAACGGGAAAGGTGAGGTGGGGTGATGCATAAAACAAGGGTTTCAAATTAGCTCAGATACCGTTCCATAAACCCAATATGTAATAGACAAGACCTACTCCTTGCTCAGTGAACTGGACTCAACAACCCCTATTCACCGCCCAGGAATATATCTGACTAGTAAGAATCTTAAAACCTATGTATTGATATCTCTCTGTAAGTGAGTCAAGTGGGTGTAAAGCGGCATAAACACAGCAGTGCAAAGCAGCTAAACCCTATTATAAAAATCAATTACTTTTAAAAACCCGTGAAACAAAGACAGTGAAAGAGAGAGAAATTCTTACAAAATTCGTTCAGGGGCTGCGATGCCACCTGGATTGACCATATCTAGACCCACAGCTGATTGAGACATAAGGGTGGACACTCTTGGGGCTGAGAGGTTTGGTGAGGTTGGGTGAGCTAACGCAGACCCTTTAAAGTAATACGGCGTGGTACCCATCCCATGGGTCCCAAATCTCCAGGTTCAAGGGCATCTTCCTACGTCGAAAACATGCACGAGAAACCCAGAAGATGGTACACCGTGTGACCGGGAAAGGTTTCTAAAACGCACCTCATTTCTCATCTCCTTGTGCTCCGGTTCGCCATTCCAGCCGCTTTACTAGCAATCTCCCTCCTTGGAGAATCAGCACCTTTAACCTCCTGTTCCGTACACGTTGCAATTTGTCCTGAGGATGAACGGGAAGAGGGGGAACCAATGAGAGACTAGCTCTAGGTGTTGGGACAGGCAGAGGTCACTCTATTTTCCCATCAGGAAGCAGAATTAACCACAGGCTCAGCCTGCCGCCCGGAGCCAGAATAGGGCCTGAAGCAATCCTGCGCTTTTGCGGCCAGCTCCCAAGAAAGCGAGTTGAAAAATGGAGCTCAGGGGCACTGCAATTCACAAACCTGCAGAGTTAGAAATGATAACTCTCGTCCACAAATATATGGAGGGAAGGCTACGAAGAGGATTTGAAAGCAAGGCAGAATTGCAGGAAACCGATTTCAGGAGGTAGATTCGAATCGCCTTTAAAGCACAGGAAAAGCGGCAAAACCTCGACAATGATGCCCTTGGCCAAAAAGGGCGTATGCGTTTTTTCCTGAATATATTCAGGAAAAAACGCATACGCCCTTTTTGGCCAACCAAGCAACCTGGAAAGGCAAATCAGCGCTACAAAGAAGTCTCGCTTCCCATCGGTCAAAAGGGCCATGCTGAATAAAGTGTCAAAACCAGAAATGCAGGACAGGCCATGGAGAAATGGGAGCCTTGCTACGCTGATGGGCGGGCTGTAAATTGCCAACAGCCACTCTGGAGAAGTGTACGGTGTGTCCTGAAACATCTAAAAAACTCAGCTTAGAGAGCATAGGGCACTTCCACTCATGGGCGTATAAATTGGGAAAACTAAAAATCAGCAAGACACAGGCACCCCAAAGTTTAGGGCTGCTCTGTTGACAAGAACCTCCACTTCGTTACACCTTAAACATCCCAGGAAAGAGAAGAATGGATAAAGAAGTTGTGGTCCTTATGTACAATGGAATATCACTCAGCCATGAAATCAACGTCATAAGGCTAGGAGCAGCATGATGAGTGGATTTAGGTACGACGATTCTAAGTGAAATAAGTCACACAGAAAAAGACACTTATCATAAGATATCACTTACAGAGAGAATGTAAAAACCGCTACCCTTGAACTGAATTACAAAACAGAACAGAGTCGCACGTTTAGAAAACACTCTATGGCTGCTTAACGGGAAAGGTGAGGTGGGGTGATGCATAAAACAAGGGTTTCAAATTAGCTCAGATACTGTTCCATAAACCCAATATGTAATAGACAAGACCTACTCCTTGCTCAGTGAACTGGACTCAACAACCCCTATTCACCGCCCAGGAATATATCTGACTAGTAAGAATCTTAAAACCTATGTATTGATATCTCTCTGTAAGTGAGTCAAGTGGGTGTAAAGCGGCATAAACACAGCAGTGCAAAGCAGCTAAACCCTATTATAAAAATCAATTACTTTTAAAAACCCGTGAAACAAAGACAGTGAAAGAGAGAGAAATTCTTACAAAATTCGTTCAGGGGCTGCGATGCCACCTGGATTGACCATATCTAGACCCACAGCTGATTGAGACATAAGGGTGGACACTCTTGGGGCTGAGAGGTTTGGTGAGGTTGGGTGAGCTAACGCAGACCCTTTAAAGTAATACGGCGTGGTACCCATCCCATGGGTCCCAAATCTCCAGGTTCCAGGGCATCGTCCTACGTCGAAAACATGCACGAGAAACCCAGAAGATGGTACACCGTGTGACCGGGAAAGGTTTCTAAAACGCACCTCATTTCTCATCTCCTTGTGCTCCGGTTCGCCATTCCAGCCGCTTTACTAGCAATCTCCCTCCTTGGAGAATCAGCACCTTTAACCTCCTGTTCCGTACACATTGCAATTTGTCCTGAGGATGAACGGGAAGAGGGGGAACCAATGAGAGACTAGCTCTAGGTGTTGGGACAGGCAGAGGTCACTCTATTTTCCCATCAGGAAGCAGAATTAACCACAGGCTCAGCCTGCCGCCCGGAGCCAGAATAGGGCCTGAAGCAATCCTGCGCTTTTGCGGCCAGCTCCCAAGAAAGCGAGTTGAAAAATGGAGCTCAGGGGCACTGCAATTCACAAACCTGCAGAGTTAGAAATGATAACTCTCGTCCACAAATATATGGAGGGAAGGCTACGAAGAGGATTTGAAAGCAAGGCAGAATTGCAGGAAACCGATTTCAGGAGGTAGATTCGAATCGCCTTTAAAGCACAGGAAAAGCGGCAAAACCTCGACAATGATGCCCTTGGCCAAAAAGGGCGTATGCGTTTTTTCCTGAATATATTCAGGAAAAAACGCATACGCCCTTTTTGGCCAACCAAGCAACCTGGAAAGGCAAATCAGCGCTACAAAGAAGTCTCGCTTCCCATCGGTCAAAAGGGCCATGCTGAATAAAGTGTCAAAACCAGAAATGCAGGACAGGCCATGGAGAAATGGGAGCCTTGCTACGCTGATGGGCGGGCTGTAAATTGCCAACAGCCACTCTGGAGAAGTGTACGGTGTGTCCTGAAACATCTAAAAAACTCAGCTTAGAGAGCATAGGGCACTTCCACTCATGGGCGTATAAATTGGGAAAACTAAAAATCAGCAAGACACAGGCACCCCAAAGTTTAGGGCTGCTCTGTTGACAAGAACCTCCACTTCGTTACACCTGAAACATCCCAGGAAAGAGAAGAATGGATAAAGAAGTTGTGGTCCTTATGTACAATGGAATATCACTCAGCCATGAAATCAACGTCATAAGGCTAGGAGCAGCATGATGAGTGGATTTAGGTACGACGATTCTAAGTGAAATAAGTCACACAGAAAAAGACACTTATCATAAGATATCACTTACAGAGGGAATGTAAAAACCGCTACCCTTGAACTGAATTACAAAACAGAACAGAGTCGCACGTTTAGAAAACACACTATGGCTGCTTAACGGGAAAGGTGAGGTGGGGTGATGCATAAAACAAGGGTTTCAAATTAGCTCAGATACCGTTCCATAAACCCAATATGTAATAGACCAGACCTACTCCTTGCTCAGTGAACTGGACTCAACGCCCCCTATTCACCGCCCAAGAATATATCTGACTAGTAAGAATCTTAAAACCTATGTATTGATATCTCTCTGTAAGTGAGTCAAGTGGGTGTAAAGCGGCATAAACACAGCAGTGCAAAGCAGCTAAACCCTATTATAAAAATCAATTACTTTTAAAAACCCGTGAAACAAAGACAGTGAAAGAGAGAGAAATTCTTACAAAATTCGTTCAGGGGCTGCGATGCCACCTGGATTGACCATATCTAGACCCACAGCTGATTGAGACATAAGGGAGGACACTCTTGGGGCTGAGAGGTTTGGTGAGGTTGGGTGAGCTAACGCAGACCCTGTAAAGTAATACGGCGTGGTACCCATCCCATGGGTCCCAAATCTCCAGGTTCAAGGGCATCGTCCTACGTCGAAAACATGCACGAGAAACCCAGAAGATGGTACACCGTGTGACCGGGAAAGGTTTCTAAAACGCACCTCATTTCTCATCTCCTTGTGCTCCGGTTCGACATTCCAGCCGCTTTACTAGCAATTTCCCTCCTTGGAGAATCAGCACCTTTAACCTCCTGTTCCGAACACGTTGCAATTTGTCCTGAGGATGAACGGGAAGAGGGGTAACCAATGAGAGACTAGCTCTAGGTGTTGGGACAGGCACAGGTCACTCTATTTTCCCATCAGGAAGCAGAATTAACCACAGGCTCAGCCTGCCGCCCGGAGCCAGAATAGGGCCTGAAGCAATCCTGCGCTTTTGCGGCCAGCTCCCAAGAAAGCGAGTTGAAAAATGGAGCTCAGGGGCACTGCAATTCACAAACCTGCAGAGTTAGAAATGATAACTCTCGTCCACAAATATATGGAGGGAAGGCAACGAAGAGGATTTGAAAGCAAGGCAGAATTGCAGGAAACCGATTTCAGGAGGTAGATTCGAATCGCCTTTAAAGCACAGGAAAAGCGGCAAAACCTCGACAATGATGCCCTTGGCCAAAAAGGGCGTATGCGTTTTTTCCTGAATCCCAGGAAAAAACGCATACGCCCTTTTTGGCCAACCAAGCAACCTGGAAAGGCAAATCAGCGCTACAAAGAAGTCTCGCTTCCCATCGGTCAAAAGGGCCATGCTGAATAAAGTGTCAAAACCAGAAATGCAGGACAGGCCATGGAGAAATGGGAGCCTTGCTACGCTGATGGGCGGGCTGTAAATTGCCAACAGCCACTCTGGAGAAGTGTACGGTGTGTCCTGAAACATCTAAAAAACTCAGCTTAGAGAGCATAGGGCACTTCCACTCATGGGCGTATAAATTGGGAAAACTAAAAATCAGCAAGACACAGGCACCCCAAAGTTTAGGGCTGCTCTGTTGACAAGAACCTCCACTTCGTTACACCTTAAACATCCCAGGAAAGAGAAGAATGGATAAAGAAGTTGTGGTCCTTATGTACAATGGAATATCACTCAGCCATGAAATCAACGTCATAAGGCTAGGAGCAGCATGATGAGTGGATTTAGGTACGACGATTCTAAGTGAAATAAGTCACACAGAAAAAGACACTTATCATAAGATATCACTTACAGAGAGAATGTAAAAACCGCTACCCTTGAACTGAATTACAAAACAGAACAGAGTCGCACGTTTAGAAAACACACTATGGCTGCTTAACGGGAAAGGTGAGGTGGGGTGATGCATAAAACAAGGGTTTCAAATTAGCTCAGATACCGTTCCATAAACCCAATATGTAATAGACAAGACCTACTCCTTGCTCAGTGAACTGGACTCAACAACCCCTATTCACCGCCCAGGAATATATCTGACTAGTAAGAATCTTAAAACCTATGTATTGATATCTCTCTGTAAGTGAGTCAAGTGGGTGTAAAGCGGCATAAACACAGCAGTGCAAAGCAGCTAAACCCTATTATAAAAATCAATTACTTTTAAAAACCCGTGAAACAAAGACAGTGAAAGAGAGAGAAATTCTTACAAAATTCGTTCAGGGGCTGCGATGCCACCTGGATTGACCATATCTAGACCCACAGCTGATTGAGACATAAGGGTGGACACTCTTGGGGCTGAGAGGTTTGGTGAGGTTGGGTGAGCTAACGCAGACCCTTTAAAGTAATACGGCGTGGTACCCATCCCATGGGTCCCAAATCTCCAGGTTCCAGGGCATCTTCCTACGTCGAAAACATGCACGAGAAACCCAGAAGATGGTACACCGTGTGACCGGGAAAGGTTTCTAAAACGCACCTCATTTCTCATCTCCTTGTGCTCCGGTTCGCCATTCCAGCCACTTTACTAGCAATCTCCCTCCTTGGAGAATCAGCACCTTTAACCTCCTGTTCCGTACACGTTGCAATTTGTCCTGAGGATGAACGGGAAGAGGGGGAACCAATGAGAGACTAGCTCTAGGTGTTGGGACAGGCAGAGGTCACTCTATTTTCCCATCAGGAAGCAGAATTAACCACAGGCTCAGCCTGCCGCCCGGAGCCAGAATAGGGCCTGAAGCAATCCTGCGCTTTTGCGGCCAGCTCCCAAGAAAGCGAGTTGAAAAATGGAGCTCAGGGGCACTGCAATTCACAAA
Source organism: Balaenoptera borealis (assembly GCF_965194805.1). Taxonomy (NCBI): domain Eukaryota; kingdom Metazoa; phylum Chordata; class Mammalia; order Artiodactyla; family Balaenopteridae; genus Balaenoptera; species Balaenoptera borealis. Next base: position 25,500 of record NW_028122813.1, on the reverse strand, counting down.
CCTGCAGAGTTAGAAATGATAACTCTCGTCCACAAATATATGGAGGGAAGGCTACGAAGAGGATTTGAAAGCAAGGCAGAATTGCAGGAAACCGATTTCAGGAGGTAGATTCGAATCGCCTTTAAAGCACAGGAAAAGCGGCAAAACCTCGACAATGATGCCCTTGGCCAAAAAGGGCGTATGCGTTTTTTCCTGAATATATTCAGGAAAAAACGCATACGCCCTTTTTGGCCAACCAAGCAACCTGGAAAGGCAAATCAGCGCTACAAAGAAGTCTCGCTTCCCATCGGTCAAAAGGGCCATGCTGAATAAAGTGTCAAAACCAGAAATGCAGGACAGGCCATGGAGAAATGGGAGCCTTGCTACGCTGATGGGCGGGCTGTAAATTGCCAACAGCCACTCTGGAGAAGTGTACGGTGTGTCCTGAAACATCTAAAAAACTCAGCTTAGAGAGCATAGGGCACTTCCACTCATGGGCGTATAAATTGGGAAAACTAAAAATCAGCAAGACACAGGCACCCCAAAGTTTAGGGCTGCTCTGTTGACAAGAACCTCCACTTCGTTACACCTTAAACATCCCAGGAAAGAGAAGAATGGATAAAGAAGTTGTGGTCCTTATGTACAATGGAATATCACTCAGCCATGAAATCAACGTCATAAGGCTAGGAGCAGCATGATGAGTGGATTTAGGTACGACGATTCTAAGTGAAATAAGTCACACAGAAAAAGACACTTATCATAAGATATCACTTACAGAGAGAATGTAAAAACCGCTACCCTTGAACTGAATTACAAAACAGAACAGAGTCGCACGTTTAGAAAACACACTATGGCTGCTTAACGGGAAAGGTGAGGTGGGGTGATGCATAAAACAAGGGTTTCAAATTAGCTCAGATACCGTTCCATAAACCCAATATGTAATAGACCAGACCTACTCCTTGCTCAGTGAACTGGACTCAACGCCCCCTATTCACCGCCCAAGAATATATCTGACTAGTAAGAATCTTAAAACCTATGTATTGATATCTCTCTGTAAGTGAGTCAAGTGGGTGTAAAGCGGCATAAACACAGCAGTGCAAAGCAGCTAAACCCTATTATAAAAATCAATTACTTTTAAAAACCCGTGAAACAAAGACAGTGAAAGAGAGAGAAATTCTTACAAAATTCGTTCAGGGGCTGCGATGCCACCTGGATTGACCATATCTAGACCCACAGCTGATTGAGACATAAGGGAGGACACTCTTGGGGCTGAGAGGTTTGGTGAGGTTGGGTGAGCTAACGCAGACCCTGTAAAGTAATACGGCGTGGTACCCATCCCATGGGTCCCAAATCTCCAGGTTCCAGGGCATCGTCCTACGTCGAAAACATGCACGAGAAACCCAGAAGATGGTACACCGTGTGACCGGGAAAGGTTTCTAAAACGCACCTCATTTCTCATCTCCTTGTGCTCCGGTTCGACATTCCAGCCGCTTTACTAGCAATCTCCCTCCTTGGAGAATCAGCACCTTTAACCTCCTGTTCCGAACACGTTGCAATTTGTCCTGAGGATGAACGGGAAGAGGGGGAACCAATGAGAGACTAGCTCTAGGTGTTGGGACAGGCAGAGGTCACTCTATTTTCCCATCAGGAAGCAGAATTAACCACAGGCTCAGCCTGCCGCCCGGAGCCAGAATAGGGCCTGAAGCAATCCTGCGCTTTTGCGGCCAGCTCCCAAGAAAGCGAGTTGAAAAATGGAGCTCAGGGGCACTGCAATTCACAAACCTGCAGAGTTAGAAATGATAACTCTCGTCCACAAATATATGGAGGGAAGGCTACGAAGAGGATTTGAAAGCAAGGCAGAATTGCAGGAAACCGATTTCAGGAGGTAGATTCGAATCGCCTTTAAAGCACAGGAAAAGCGGCAAAACCTCGACAATGATGCCCTTGGCCAAAAAGGGCGTATGCGTTTTTTCCTGAATATATTCAGGAAAAAACGCATACGCCCTTTTTGGCCAACCAAGCAACCTGGAAAGGCAAATCAGCGCTACAAAGAAGTCTCGCTTCCCATCGGTCAAAAAGGCCATGCTGAATAAAGTGTCAAAACCAGAAATGCAGGACAGGCCATGGAGAAATGGGAGCCTTGCTACGCTGATGGGCGGGCTGTAAATTGCCAACAGCCACTCTGGAGAAGTGTACGGTGTGTCCTGAAACATCTAAAAAACTCAGCTTAGAGAGCATAGGGCACTTCCACTCATGGGCGTATAAATTGGGAAAACTAAAAATCAGCAAGACACAGGCACCCCAAAGTTTAGGGCTGCTCTGTTGACAAGAACCTCCACTTCGTTACACCTTAAACATCCCAGGAAAGAGAAGAATGGATAAAGAAGTTGTGGTCCTTATGTACAATGGAATATCACTCAGCCATGAAATCAACGTCATAAGGCTAGGAGCAGCATGATGAGTGGATTTAGGTACGACGATTCTAAGTGAAATAAGTCACACAGAAAAAGACACTTATCATAAGATATCACTTACAGAGGGAATGTAAAAACCGCTACCCTTGAACTGAATTACAAAACAGAACAGAGTCGCACGTTTAGAAAACACACTATGGCTGCTTAACGGGAAAGGTGAGGTGGGGTGATGCATAAAACAAGGGTTTCAAATTAGCTCAGATACCGTTCCATAAACCCAATATGTAATAGACAAGACCTACTCCTTGCTCAGTGAACTGGACTCAACAACCCCTATTCACCGCCCAAGAATATATCTGACTAGTAAGAATCTTAAAACCTATGTAGTGATATCTCTCTGTAAGTGAGTCAAGTGGGTGTAAAGCGGCATAAACACAGCAGTGCAAAGCAGCTAAACCCTATTATAAAAATCAATTACTTTTAAAAACCCGTGAAACAAAGACAGTGAAAGAGAGAGAAATTCTTACAAAATTCGTTCAGGGGCTGCGATGCCACCTGGATTGACCATATCTAGACCCACAGCTGATTGAGACATAAGGGTGGACACTCTTGGGGCTGAGAGGTTTGGTGAGGTTGGGTGAGCTAACGCAGACCCTTTAAAGTAATACGGCGTGGTACCCATCCCATGGGTCCCAAATCTCCAGGTTCAAGGGCATCTTCCTACGTCGAAAACATGCACGAGAAACCCAGAAGATGGTACACCGTGTGACCGGGAAAGGTTTCTAAAACGCACCTCATTTCTCATCTCCTTGTGCTCCGGTTCGCCATTCCAGCCGCTTTACTAGCAATCTCCCTCCTTGGAGAATCAGCACCTTTAACCTCCTGTTCCGTACACGTTGCAATTTATCCTGAGGATGAACGGGAAGAGGGGGAACCAATGAGAGACTAGCTCTAGGTGTTGGGACAGGCACAGGTCACTCTATTTTCCCATCAGGAAGCAGAATTAACCACAGGCTCAGCCTGCCGCCCGGAGCCAGAATAGGGCCTGAAGCAATCCTGCGCTTTTGCGGCCAGCTCCCAAGAAAGCGAGTTGAAAAATGGAGCTCAGGGGCACTGCAATTCACAAACCTGCAGAGTTAGAAATGATAACTCTCGTCCACAAATATATGGAGGGAAGGCTACGAAGAGGATTTGAAAGCAAGGCAGAATTGCAGGAAACCGATTTCAGGAGGTAGATTCGAATCGCCTTTAAAGCACAGGAAAAGCGGCAAAACCTCGACAATGATGCCCTTGGCCAAAAAGGGCGTATGCGTTTTTTCCTGAATATATTCAGGAAAAAACGCATACGCCCTTTTTGGCCAACCAAGCAACCTGGAAAGGCAAATCAGCGCTACAAAGAAGTCTCGCTTCCCATCGGTCAAAAGGGCCATGCTGAATAAAGTGTCAAAACCAGAAATGCAGGACAGGCCATGGAGAAATGGGAGCCTTGCTACGCTGATGGGCGGGCTGTAAATTGCCAACAGCCACTCTGGAGAAGTGTACGGTGTGTCCTGAAACATCTAAAAAACTCAGCTTAGAGAGCATAGGGCACTTCCACTCATGGGCGTATAAATTGGGAAAACTAAAAATCAGCAAGACACAGGCACCCCAAAGTTTAGGGCTGCTCTGTTGACAAGAACCTCCACTTCGTTACACCTTAAACATCCCAGGAAAGAGAAGAATGGATAAAGAAGTTGTGGTCCTTATGTACAATGGAATATCACTCAGCCATGAAATCAACGTCATAAGGCTAGGAGCAGCATGATGAGTGGATTTAGGTACGACGATTCTAAGTGAAATAAGTCACACAGAAAAAGACACTTATCATAAGATATCACTTACAGAGAGAATGTAAAAACCGCTACCCTTGAACTGAATTACAAAACAGAACAGAGTCGCACGTTTAGAAAACACTCTATGGCTGCTTAACGGGAAAGGTGAGGTGGGGTGATGCATAAAACAAGGGTTTCAAATTAGCTCAGATACTGTTCCATAAACCCAATATGTAATAGACAAGACCTACTCCTTGCTCAGTGAACTGGACTCAACAACCCCTATTCACCGCCCAGGAATATATCTGACTAGTAAGAATCTTAAAACCTATGTATTGATATCTCTCTGTAAGTGAGTCAAGTGGGTGTAAAGCGGCATAAACACAGCAGTGCAAAGCAGCTAAACCCTATTATAAAAATCAATTACTTTTAAAAACCCGTGAAACAAAGACAGTGAAAGAGAGAGAAATTCTTACAAAATTCGTTCAGGGGCTGCGATGCCACCTGGATTGACCATATCTAGACCCACAGCTGATTGAGACATAAGGGTGGACACTCTTGGGGCTGAGAGGTTTGGTGAGGTTGGGTGAGCTAACGCAGACCCTTTAAAGTAATACGGCGTGGTACCCATCCCATGGGTCCCAAATCTCCAGGTTCCAGGGCATCTTCCTACGTCGAAAACATGCACGAGAAACCCAGAAGATGGTACACCGTGTGACCGGGAAAGGTTTCTAAAACGCACCTCATTTCTCATCTCCTTGTGCTCCGGTTCGCCATTCCAGCCGCTTTACTAGCAATCTCCCTCCTTGGAGAATCAGCACCTTTAACCTCCTGTTCCGTACACGTTGCAATTTGTCCTGAGGATGAACGGGAAGAGGGGGAACCAATGAGAGACTAGCTCTAGGTGTTGGGACAGGCAGAGGTCACTCTATTTTCCCATCAGGAAGCAGAATTAACCACAGGCTCAGCCTGCCGCCCGGAGCCAGAATAGGGCCTGAAGCAATCCTGCGCTTTTGCGGCCAGCTCCCAAGAAAGCGAGTTGAAAAATGGAGCTCAGGGGCACTGCAATTCACAAACCTGCAGAGTTAGAAATGATAACTCTCGTCCACAAATATATGGAGGGAAGGCTACGAAGAGGATTTGAAAGCAAGGCAGAATTGCAGGAAACCGATTTCAGGAGGTAGATTCGAATCGCCTTTAAAGCACAGGAAAAGCGGCAAAACCTCGACAATGATGCCCTTGGCCAAAAAGGGCGTATGCGTTTTTTCCTGAATATATTCAGGAAAAAACGCATACGCCCTTTTTGGCCAACCAAGCAACCTGGAAAGGCAAATCAGCGCTACAAAGAAGTCTCGCTTCCCATCGGTCAAAAGGGCCATGCTGAATAAAGTGTCAAAACCAGAAATGCAGGACAGGCCATGGAGAAATGGGAGCCTTGCTACGCTGATGGGCGGGCTGTAAATTGCCAACAGCCACTCTGGAGAAGTGTACGGTGTGTCCTGAAACATCTAAAAAACTCAGCTTAGAGAGCATAGGGCACTTCCACTCATGGGCGTATAAATTGGGAAAACTAAAAATCAGCAAGACACAGGCACCCCAAAGTTTAGGGCTGCTCTGTTGACAAGAACCTCCACTTCGTTACACCTGAAACATCCCAGGAAAGAGAAGAATGGATAAAGAAGTTGTGGTCCTTATGTACAATGGAATATCACTCAGCCATGAAATCAACGTCATAAGGCTAGGAGCAGCATGATGAGTGGATTTAGGTACGACGATTCTAAGTGAAATAAGTCACACAGAAAAAGACACTTATCATAAGATATCACTTACAGAGGGAATGTAAAAACCGCTACCCTTGAACTGAATTACAACACAGAACAGAGTCGCACGTTTAGAAAACACACTATGGCTGCTTAACGGGAAAGGTGAGGTGGGGTGATGCATAAAACAAGGGTTTCAAATTAGCTCAGATACCGTTCCATAAACCCAATATGTAATAGACAAGACCTACTCCTTGCTCAGTGAACTGGACTCAACAACCCCTATTCACCGCCCAAGAATATATCTGACTAGTAAGAATCTTAAAACCTATGTATTGATATCTCTCTGTAAGTGAGTCAAGTGGGTGTAAAGTGGCATAAACACAGCAGTGCAAAGCAGCTAAACCCTATTATAAAAATCAATTACTTTTAAAAACCCGTGAAACAAAGACAGTGAAAGAGAGAGAAATTCTTACAAAATTCGTTCAGGGGCTGCGATGCCACCTGGATTGACCATATCTAGACCCACAGCTGATTGAGACATAAGGGTGGACACTCTTGGGGCTGAGAGGTTTGGTGAGGTTGGGTGAGCTAACGCAGACCCTTTAAAGTAATACGGCGTGGTACCCATCCCATGGGTCCCAAATCTCCAGGTTCCAGGGCATCTTCCTACGTCGAAAACATGCACGAGCAACCCAGAAGATGGTACACCGTGTGACCGGGAAAGGTTTCTAAAACGCACCTCATTTCTCATCTCCTTGTGCTCCGGTTCGCCATTCCAGCCGCTTTACTAGCAATCTCCCTCCTTGGAGAATCAGCACCTTTAACCTCCTGTTCCGTACACGTTGCAATTTGTCCTGAGGATGAACGGGAAGAGGGGGAACCAATGAGAGACTAGCTCTAGGTGTTGGGACAGGCACAGGTCACTCTATGTTCCCATCAGGAAGAAGAATTAACCACAGGCTCAGCCTGCCGCCCGGAGCCAGAATAGGGCCTGAAGCAATCCTGCGCTTTTGCGGCCAGCTCCCAAGAAAGCGAGTTGAAAAATGGAGCTCAGGGGCACTGCAATTCACAAACCTGCAGAGTTAGAAATGATAACTCTCGTCCACAAATATATGGAGGGAAGGCTACGAAGAGGATTTGAAAGCAAGGCAGAATTGCAGGAAACCGATTTCAGGAGGTAGATTCGAATCGCCTTTAAAGCACAGGAAAAGCGGCAAAACCTCGACAATGATGCCCTTGGCCAAAAAGGGCGTATGCGTTTTTTCCTGAATATATTCAGGAAAAAACGCATACGCCCTTTTTGGCCAACCAAGCAACCTGGAAAGGCAAATCAGCGCTACAAAGAAGTCTCGCTTCCCATCGGTCAAAAGGGCCATGCTGAATAAAGTGTCAAAACCAGAAATGCAGGACAGGCCATGGAGAAATGGGAGCCTTGCTACGCTGATGGGCGGGCTGTAAATTGCCAACAGCCACTCTGGAGAAGTGTACGGTGTGTCCTGAAACATCTAAAAAACTCAGCTTAGAGAGCATAGGGCACTTCCACTCATGGGCGTATAAATTGGGAAAACTAAAAATCAGCAAGACACAGGCACCCCAAAGTTTAGGGCTGCTCTGTTGACAAGAACCTCCACTTCGTTACACCTGAAACATCCCAGGAAAGAGAAGAATGGATAAAGAAGTTGTGGTCCTTATGTACAATGGAATATCACTCAGCCATGAAATCAACGTCATAAGGCTAGGAGCAGCATGATGAGTGGATTTAGGTACGACGATTCTAAGTGAAATAAGTCACACAGAAAAAGACACTTATCATAAGATATCACTTACAGAGGGAATGTAAAAACCGCTACCCTTGAACTGAATTACAACACAGAACAGAGTCGCACGTTTAGAAAACACACTATGGCTGCTTAACGGGAAAGGTGAGGTGGGGTGATGCATAAAACAAGGGTTTCAAATTAGCTCAGATACCGTTCCATAAACCCAATATGTAATAGACAAGACCTACTCCTTGCTCAGTGAACTGGACTCAACAACCCCTATTCACCGCCCAAGAATATATCTGACTAGTAAGAATCTTAAAACCTATGTATTGATATCTCTCTGTAAGTGAGTCAAGTGGGTGTAAAGTGGCATAAACACAGCAGTGCAAAGCAGCTAAACCCTATTATAAAAATCAATTACTTTTAAAAACCCGTGAAACAAAGACAGTGAAAGAGAGAGAAATTCTTACAAAATTCGTTCAGGGGCTGCGATGCCACCTGGATTGACCATATCTAGACCCACAGCTGATTGAGACATAAGGGTGGACACTCTTGGGGCTGAGAGGTTTGGTGAGGTTGGGTGAGCTAACGCAGACCCTTTAAAGTAATACGGCGTGGTACCCATCCCATGGGTCCCAAATCTCCAGGTTCCAGGGCATCTTCCTACGTCGAAAACATGCACGAGCAACCCAGAAGATGGTACACCGTGTGACCGGGAAAGGTTTCTAAAACGCACCTCATTTCTCATCTCCTTGTGCTCCGGTTCGCCATTCCAGCCGCTTTACTAGCAATCTCCCTCCTTGGAGAATCAGCACCTTTAACCTCCTGTTCCGTACACGTTGCAATTTGTCCTGAGGATGAACGGGAAGAGGGGGAACCAATGAGAGACTAGCTCTAGGTGTTGGGACAGGCACAGGTCACTCTATGTTCCCATCAGGAAGAAGAATTAACCACAGGCTCAGCCTGCCGCCCGGAGCCAGAATAGGGCCTGAAGCAATCCTGCGCTTTTGCGGCCAGCTCCCAAGAAAGCGAGTTGAAAAATGGAGCTCAGGGGCACTGCAATTCACAAACCTGCAGAGTTAGAAATGATAACTCTCGTCCACAAATATATGGAGGGAAGGCTACGAAGAGGATTTGAAAGCAAGGCAGAATTGCAGGAAACCGATTTCAGGAGGTAGATTCGAATCGCCTTTAAAGCACAGGAAAAGCGGCAAAACCTCGACAATGATGCCCTTGGCCAAAAAGGGCGTATGCGTTTTTTCCTGAATATATTCAGGAAAAAACGCATACGCCCTTTTTGGCCAACCAAGCAACCTGGAAAGGCAAATCAGCGCTACAAAGAAGTCTCGCTTCCCATCGGTCAAAAGGGCCATGCTGAATAAAGTGTCAAAACCAGAAATGCAGGACAGGCCATGGAGAAATGGGAGCCTTGCTACGCTGATGGGCGGGCTGTAAATTGCCAACAGCCACTCTGGAGAAGTGTACGGTGTGTCCTGAAACATCTAAAAAACTCAGCTTAGAGAGCATAGGGCACTTCCACTCATGGGCGTATAAATTGGGAAAACTAAAAATCAGCAAGACACAGGCACCCCAAAGTTTAGGGCTGCTCTGTTGACAAGAACCTCCACTTCGTTACACCTGAAACATCCCAGGAAAGAGAAGAATGGATAAAGAAGTTGTGGTCCTTATGTACAATGGAATATCACTCAGCCATGAAATCAACGTCCTAAGGCTAGGAGCAGCATGATGAGTGGATTTAGGTACGACGATTCTAAGTGAAATAAGTCACACAGAAAAAGACACTTATCATAAGATATCACTTACAGAGGGAATGTAAAAACCGCTACCCTTGAACTGAATTACAAAACAGAACAGAGTCGCACGTTTAGAAAACACACTATGGCTGCTTAACGGGAAAGGTGAGGTGGGGTGATGCATAAAACAAGGGTTTCAAATTAGCTCAGATACCGTTCCATAAACCCAATATGTAATAGACCAGACCTACTCCTTGCTCAGTGAACTGGACTCAACGCCCCCTATTCACCGCCCAAGAATATATCTGACTAGTAAGAATCTTAAAACCTATGTATTGATATCTCTCTGTAAGTGAGTCAAGTGGGTGTAAAGCGGCATAAACACAGCAGTGCAAAGCAGCTAAACCCTATTATAAAAATCAATTACTTTTAAAAACCCGTGAAACAAAGACAGTGAAAGAGAGAGAAATTCTTACAAAATTCGTTCAGGGGCTGCGATGCCACCTGGATTGACCATATCTAGACCCACAGCTGATTGAGACATAAGGGAGGACACTCTTGGGGCTGAGAGGTTTGGTGAGGTTGGGTGAGCTAACGCAGACCCTGTAAAGTAATACGGCGTGGTACCCATCCCATGGGTCCCAAATCTCCAGGTTCAAGGGCATCGTCCTACGTCGAAAACATGCACGAGAAACCCAGAAGATGGTACACCGTGTGACCGGGAAAGGTTTCTAAAACGCACCTCATTTCTCATCTCCTTGTGCTCCGGTTCGACATTCCAGCCGCTTTACTAGCAATTTCCCTCCTTGGAGAATCAGCACCTTTAACCTCCTGTTCCGAACACGTTGCAATTTGTCCTGAGGATGAACGGGAAGAGGGGTAACCAATGAGAGACTAGCTCTAGGTGTTGGGACAGGCACAGGTCACTCTATTTTCCCATCAGGAAGCAGAATTAACCACAGGCTCAGCCTGCCGCCCGGAGCCAGAATAGGGCCTGAAGCAATGCTGCGCTTTTGCGGCCAGCTCCCAAGAAAGCGAGTTGAAAAATGGAGCTCAGGGGCACTGCAATTCACAAACCTGCAGAGTTAGAAATGATAACTCTCGTCCACAAATATATGGAGGGAAGGCAACGAAGAGGATTTGAAAGCAAGGCAGAATTGCAGGAAACCGATTTCAGGAGGTAGATTCGAATCGCCTTTAAAGCACAGGAAAAGCGGCAAAACCTCCACAATGATGCCCTTGGCCAAAAAGGGCGTATGCGTTTTTTCCTGAATATATTCAGGAAAAAACGCATACGCCCTTTTTGGCCAACCAAGCAACCTGGAAAGGCAAATCAGCGCTACAAAGAAGTCTCGCTTCCCATCGGTCAAAAGGGCCATGCTGAATAAAGTGTCAAAACCAGAAATGCAGGACAGGCCATGGAGAAATGGGAGCCTTGCTACGCTGATGGGCGGGCTGTAAATTGCCAACAGCCACTCTGGAGAAGTGTACGGTGTGTCCTGAAACATCTAAAAAACTCAGCTTAGAGAGCATAGGGCACTTCCACTCATGGGCGTATAAATTGGGAAAACTAAAAATCAGCAAGACACAGGCACCCCAAAGTTTAGGGCTGCTCTGTTGACAAGAACCTCCACTTCGTTACACCTTAAACATCCCAGGAAAGAGAAGAATGGATAAAGAAGTTGTGGTCCTTATGTACAATGGAATATCACTCAGCCATGAAATCAACGTCATAAGGCTAGGAGCAGCATGATGAGTGGATTTAGGTACGACGATTCTAAGTGAAATAAGTCACACAGAAAAAGACACTTATCATAAGATATCACTTACAGAGAGAATGTAAAAACCGCTACCCTTGAACTGAATTACAAAACAGAACAGAGTCGCACGTTTAGAAAACACACTATGGCTGCTTAACGGGAAAGGTGAGGTGGGGTGATGCATAAAACAAGGGTTTCAAATTAGCTCAGATACCGTTCCATAAACCCAATATGTAATAGACAAGACCTACTCCTTGCTCAGTGAACTGGACTCAACAACCCCTATTCACCGCCCAGGAATATATCTGACTAGTAAGAATCTTAAAACCTATGTATTGATATCTCTCTGTAAGTGAGTCAAGTGGGTGTAAAGCGGCATAAACACAGCAGTGCAAAGCAGCTAAACCCTATTATAAAAATCAATTACTTTTAAAAACCCGTGAAACAAAGACAGTGAAAGAGAGAGAAATTCTTACAAAATTCGTTCAGGGGCTGCGATGCCACCTGGATTGACCATATCTAGACCCACAGCTGATTGAGACATAAGGGTGGACACTCTTGGGGCTGAGAGGTTTGGTGAGGTTGGGTGAGCTAACGCAGACCCTTTAAAGTAATACGGCGTGGTACCCATCCCATGGGTCCCAAATCTCCAGGTTCCAGGGCATCTTCCTACGTCGAAAACATGCACGAGAAACCCAGAAGATGGTACACCGTGTGACCGGGAAAGGTTTCTAAAACGCACCTCATTTCTCATCTCCTTGTGCTCCGGTTCGCCATTCCAGCCGCTTTACTAGCAATCTCCCTCCTTGGAGAATCAGCACCTTTAACCTCCTGTTCCGTACACGTTGCAATTTGTCCTGAGGATGAACGGGAAGAGGGGGAACCAATGAGAGACTAGCTCTAGGTGTTGGGACAGGCAGAGGTCACTCTATTTTCCCATCAGGAAGAAGAATTAACCACAGGCTCAGCCTGCCGCCCGGAGCCAGAATAGGGCCTGAAGCAATCCTGCGCTTTTGCGGCCAGCTCCCAAGAAAGCGAGTTGAAAAATGGAGCTCAGGGGCACTGCAATTCACAAACCTGCAGAGTTAGAAATGATAACTCTCGTCCACAAATATATGGAGGGAAGGCTACGAAGAGGATTTGAAAGCAAGGCAGAATTGCAGGAAACCGATTTCAGGAGGTAGATTCGAATCACCTTTAAAGCACAGGAAAAGCGGCAAAACCTCGACAATGATGCCCTTGGCCAAAAAGGGCGTATGCGTTTTTTCCTGAATATATTCAGGAAAAAACGCATACGCCCTTTTTGGCCAACCAAGCAACCTGGAAAGGCAAATCAGCGCTACAAAGAAGTCTCGCTTCCCATCGGTCAAAAGGGCCATGCTGAATAAAGTGTCAAAACCAGAAATGCAGGACAGGCCATGGAGAAATGGGAACCTTGCTACGCTGATGGGCGGGCTGTAAATTGCCAACAGCCACTCTGGAGAAGTGTACGGTGTGTCCTGAAACATCTAAAAAACTCAGCTTAGAGAGCATAGGGCACTTCCACTCATGGGCGTATAAATTGGGAAAACTAAAAATCAGCAAGACACAGGCACCCCAAAGTTTAGGGCTGCTCTGTTGACAAGAACCTCCACTTCGTTACACCTTAAACATCCCAGGAAAGAGAAGAATGGATAAAGAAGTTGTGGTCCTTATGTACAATGGAATATCACTCAGCCATGAAATCAACGTCATAAGGCTAGGAGCAGCATGATGAGTGGATTTAGGTACGACGATTCTAAGTGAAATAAGTCACACAGAAAAAGACACTTATCATAAGATATCACTTACAGAGAGAATGTAAAAACCGCTACCCTTGAACTGAATTACAAAACAGAACAGAGTCGCACGTTTAGAAAACACACTATGGCTGCTTAACGGGAAAGGTGAGGTGGGGTGATGCATAAAACAAGGGTTTCAAATTAGCTCAGATACCGTTCCATAAACCCAATATGTAATAGACAAGACCTACTCCTTGCTCAGTGAACTGGACTCAACAACCCCTATTCACCGCCCAGGAATATATCTGACTAGTAAGAATCTTAAAACCTATGTATTGATATCTCTCTGTAAGTGAGTCAAGTGGGTGTAAAGCGGCATAAACACAGCAGTGCAAAGCAGCTAAACCCTATTATAAAAATCAATTACTTTTAAAAACCCGTGAAACAAAGACAGTGAAAGAGAGAGAAATTCTTACAAAATTCGTTCAGGGGCTGCGATGCCACCTGGATTGACCATATCTAGACCCACAGCTGATTGAGACATAAGGGTGGACACTCTTGGGGCTGAGAGGTTTGGTGAGGTTGGGTGAGCTAACGCAGACCCTTTAAAGTAATACGGCGTGGTACCCATCCCATGGGTCCCAAATCTCCAGGTTCCAGGGCATCTTCCTACGTCGAAAACATGCACGAGAAACCCAGAAGATGGTACACCGTGTGACCGGGAAAGGTTTCTAAAACGCACCTCATTTCTCATCTCCTTGTGCTCCGGTTCGCCATTCCAGCCACTTTACTAGCAATCTCCCTCCTTGGAGAATCAGCACCTTTAACCTCCTGTTCCGTACACGTTGCAATTTGTCCTGAGGATGAACGGGAAGAGGGGGAACCAATGAGAGACTAGCTCTAGGTGTTGGGACAGGCAGAGGTCACTCTATTTTCCCATCAGGAAGCAGAATTAACCACAGGCTCAGCCTGCCGCCCGGAGCCAGAATAGGGCCTGAAGCAATCCTGCGCTTTTGCGGCCAGCTCCCAAGAAAGCGAGTTGAAAAATGGAGCTCAGGGGCACTGCAATTCACAAACCTGCAGAGTTAGAAATGATAACTCTCGTCCACAAATATATGGAGGGAAGGCTACGAAGAGGATTTGAAAGCAAGGCAGAATTGCAGGAAACCGATTTCAGGAGGTAGATTCGAATCACCTTTAAAGCACAGGAAAAGCGGCAAAACCTCGACAATGATGCCCTTGGCCAAAAAGGGCGTATGCGTTTTTTCCTGAATATATTCAGGAAAAAACGCATACGCCCTTTTTGGCCAACCAAGCAACCTGGAAAGGCAAATCAGCGCTACAAAGAAGTCTCGCTTCCCATCGGTCAAAAGGGCCATGCTGAATAAAGTGTCAAAACCAGAAATGCAGGACAGGCCATGGAGAAATGGGAACCTTGCTACGCTGATGGGCGGGCTGTAAATTGCCAACAGCCACTCTGGAGAAGTGTACGGTGTGTCCTGAAACATCTAAAAAACTCAGCTTAGAGAGCATAGGGCACTTCCACTCATGGGCGTATAAATTGGGAAAACTAAAAATCAGCAAGACACAGGCACCCCAAAGTTTAGGGCTGCTCTGTTGACAAGAACCTCCACTTCGTTACACCTTAAACATCCCAGGAAAGAGAAGAATGGATAAAGAAGTTGTGGTCCTTATGTACAATGGAATATCACTCAGCCATGAAATCAACGTCATAAGGCTAGGAGCAGCATGATGAGTGGATTTAGGTACGACGATTCTAAGTGAAATAAGTCACACAGAAAAAGACACTTATCATAAGATATCACTTACAGAGAGAATGTAAAAACCGCTACCCTTGAACTGAATTACAAAACAGAACAGAGTCGCACGTTTAGAAAACACACTATGGCTGCTTAACGGGAAAGGTGAGGTGGGGTGATGCATAAAACAAGGGTTTCAAATTAGCTCAGATACCGTTCCATAAACCCAATATGTAATAGACAAGACCTACTCCTTGCTCAGTGAACTGGACTCAACAACCCCTATTCACCGCCCAGGAATATATCTGACTAGTAAGAATCTTAAAACCTATGTATTGATATCTCTCTGTAAGTGAGTCAAGTGGGTGTAAAGCGGCATAAACACAGCAGTGCAAAGCAGCTAAACCCTATTATAAAAATCAATTACTTTTAAAAACCCGTGAAACAAAGACAGTGAAAGAGAGAGAAATTCTTACAAAATTCGTTCAGGGGCTGCGATGCCACCTGGATTGACCATATCTAGACCCACAGCTGATTGAGACATAAGGGTGGACACTCTTGGGGCTGAGAGGTTTGGTGAGGTTGGGTGAGCTAACGCAGACCCTTTAAAGTAATACGGCGTGGTACCCATCCCATGGGTCCCAAATCTCCAGGTTCCAGGGCATCTTCCTACGTCGAAAACATGCACGAGAAACCCAGAAGATGGTACACCATGTGACCGGGAAAGGTTTCTAAAACGCACCTCATTTCTCATCTCCTTGTGCTCCGGTTCGCCATTCCAGCCACTTTACTAGCAATCTCCCTCCTTGGAGAATCAGCACCTTTAACCTCCTGTTCCGTACACGTTGCAATTTGTCCTGAGGATGAACGGGAAGAGAGGGAACCAATGAGAGACTAGCTCTAGGTGTTGGGACAGGCAGAGGTCACTCTATTTTCCCATCAGGAAGCAGAATTAACCACAGGCTCAGCCTGCCGCCCGGAGCCAGAATAGGGCCTGAAGCAATCCTGCGCTTTTGCGGCCAGCTCCCAAGAAAGCGAGTTGAAAAATGGAGCTCAGGGGCACTGCAATTCACAAACCTGCAGAGTTAGAAATGATAACTCTCGTCCACAAATATATGGAGGGAAGGCTACGAAGAGGATTTGAAAGCAAGGCAGAATTGCAGGAAACCGATTTCAGGAGGTAGATTCGAATCGCCTTTAAAGCACAGGAAAAGCGGCAAAACCTCGACAATGATGCCCTTGGCCAAAAAGGGCGTATGCGTTTTTTCCTGAATATATTCAGGAAAAAACGCATACGCCCTTTTTGGCCAACCAAGCAACCTGGAAAGGCAAATCAGCGCTACAAAGAAGTCTCGCTTCCCATCGGTCAAAAGGGCCATGCTGAATAAAGTGTCAAAACCAGAAATGCAGGACAGGCCATGGAGAAATGGGAGCCTTGCTACGCTGATGGGCGGGCTGTAAATTGCCAACAGCCACTCTGGAGAAGTGTACGGTGTGTCCTGAAACATCTAAAAAACTCAGCTTAGAGAGCATAGGGCACTTCCACTCATGGGCGTATAAATTGGGAAAACTAAAAATCAGCAAGACACAGGCACCCCAAAGTTTAGGGCTGCTCTGTTGACAAGAACCTCCACTTCGTTACACCTTAAACATCCCAGGAAAGAGAAGAATGGATAAAGAAGTTGTGGTCCTTATGTACAATGGAATATCACTCAGCCATGAAATCAACGTCATAAGGCTAGGAGCAGCATGATGAGTGGATTTAGGTACGACGATTCTAAGTGAAATAAGTCACACAGAAAAAGACACTTATCATAAGATATCACTTACAGAGGGAATGTAAAAACCGCTACCCTTGAACTGAATTACAAAACAGAACAGAGTCGC
This sequence comes from Balaenoptera borealis, assembly GCF_965194805.1. Classification (NCBI taxonomy): domain Eukaryota; kingdom Metazoa; phylum Chordata; class Mammalia; order Artiodactyla; family Balaenopteridae; genus Balaenoptera; species Balaenoptera borealis. The sequence continues at coordinate 8,849 of NW_028122813.1, read as the reverse complement.
ACGTTTAGAAAACACACTATGGCTGCTTAACGGGAAAGGTGAGGTGGGGTGATGCATAAAACAAGGGTTTCAAATTAGCTCAGATACCGTTCCATAAACCCAATATGTAATAGACAAGACCTACTCCTTGCTCAGTGAACTGGACTCAACAACCCCTATTCACCGCCCAGGAATATATCTGACTAGTAAGAATCTTAAAACCTATGTATTGATATCTCTCTGTAAGTGAGTCAAGTGGGTGTAAAGCGGCATAAACACAGCAGTGCAAAGCAGCTAAACCCTATTATAAAAATCAATTACTTTTAAAAACCCGTGAAACAAAGACAGTGAAAGAGAGAGAAATTCTTACAAAATTCGTTCAGGGGCTGCGATGCCACCTGGATTGACCATATCTAGACCCACAGCTGATTGAGACATAAGGGTGGACACTCTTGGGGCTGAGAGGTTTGGTGAGGTTGGGTGAGCTAACGCAGACCCTTTAAAGTAATACGGCGTGGTACCCATCCCATGGGTCCCAAATCTCCAGGTTCCAGGGCATCTTCCTACGTCGAAAACATGCACGAGAAACCCAGAAGATGGTACACCGTGTGACCGGGAAAGGTTTCTAAAACGCACCTCATTTCTCATCTCCTTGTGCTCCGGTTCGCCATTCCAGCCGCTTTACTAGCAATCTCCCTCCTTGGAGAATCAGCACCTTTAACCTCCTGTTCCGTACACGTTGCAATTTGTCCTGAGGATGAACGGGAAGAGGGGGAACCAATGAGAGACTAGCTCTAGGTGTTGGGACAGGCAGAGGTCACTCTATTTTCCCATCAGGAAGCAGAATTAACCACAGGCTCAGCCTGCCGCCCGGAGCCAGAATAGGGCCTGAAGCAATCCTGCGCTTTTGCGGCCAGCTCCCAAGAAAGCGAGTTGAAAAATGGAGCTCAGGGGCACTGCAATTCACAAACCTGCAGAGTTAGAAATGATAACTCTCGTCCACAAATATATGGAGGGAAGGCTACGAAGAGGATTTGAAAGCAAGGCAGAATTGCAGGAAACCGATTTCAGGAGGTAGATTCGAATCGCCTTTAAAGCACAGGAAAAGCGGCAAAACCTCGACAATGATGCCCTTGGCCAAAAAGGGCGTATGCGTTTTTTCCTGAATATATTCAGGAAAAAACGCATACGCCCTTTTTGGCCAACCAAGCAACCTGGAAAGGCAAATCAGCGCTACAAAGAAGTCTCGCTTCCCATCGGTCAAAAGGGCCATGCTGAATAAAGTGTCAAAACCAGAAATGCAGGACAGGCCATGGAGAAATGGGAGCCTTGCTACGCTGATGGGCGGGCTGTAAATTGCCAACAGCCACTCTGGAGAAGTGTACGGTGTGTCCTGAAACATCTAAAAAACTCAGCTTAGAGAGCATAGGGCACTTCCACTCATGGGCGTATAAATTGGGAAAACTAAAAATCAGCAAGACACAGGCACCCCAAAGTTTAGGGCTGCTCTGTTGACAAGAACCTCCACTTCGTTACACCTTAAACATCCCAGGAAAGAGAAGAATGGATAAAGAAGTTGTGGTCCTTATGTACAATGGAATATCACTCAGCCATGAAATCAACGTCATAAGGCTAGGAGCAGCATGATGAGTGGATTTAGGTACGACGATTCTAAGTGAAATAAGTCACACAGAAAAAGACACTTATCATAAGATATCACTTACAGAGGGAATGTAAAAACCGCTACCCTTGAACTGAATTACAAAACAGAACAGAGTCGCACGTTTAGAAAACACACTATGGCTGCTTAACGGGAAAGGTGAGGTGGGGTGATGCATAAAACAAGGGTTTCAAATTAGCTCAGATACCGTTCCATAAACCCAATATGTAATAGACAAGACCTACTCCTTGCTCAGTGAACTGGACTCAACAACCCCTATTCACCGCCCAAGAATATATCTGACTAGTAAGAATCTTAAAACCTATGTATTGATATCTCTCTGTAAGTGAGTCAAGTGGGTGTAAAGCGGCATAAAAACAGCAGTGCAAAGCAGCTAAACCCTATTATAAAAATCAATTACTTTTAAAAACCCGTGAAACAAAGACAGTGAAAGAGAGAGAAATTCTTACAAAATTCGTTCAGGGGCTGCGATGCCACCTGGATTGACCATATCTAGACCCACAAATGACTGAGACATAAGGGTGGACACTCTTGGGGCTGAGAGGTTTGGTGAGGTTGGGTGAGCAAACGCAGACCCTTTAAAGTAATACGGCGTGGTACCCATCCCATGGGTCCCAAATCTCCAGGGTCAAGGGCATCTTCCTACGTCGAAAACATGCACGAGAAACCCAGAAGATGGTACACCGTGTGACCGGGAAAGGTTTCTAAAACGCACCTCATTTCTCATCTCCTTGTGCTCCGGTTCGCCATTCCAGCCGCTTTACTAGCAATCTCCCTCCTTGGAGAATCAGCACCTTTAACCTCCTGTTCCGAACACGTTGCAATTTGTCCTGAGGATGAACGGGAAGAGGGGGAACCAATGAGAGACTAGCTCTAGGTGTTGGGACAGGCACAGGTCACTCTATTTTCCCATCAGGAAGCAGAATTAACCACAGGCTCAGCCTGCCGCCCGGAGCCAGAATAGGGCCTGAAGCAATCCTGCGCTTTTGCGGCCAGCTCCCAAGAAAGCGAGTTGAAAAATGGAGCTCAGGGGCACTGCAATTCACAAACCTGCAGAGTTAGAAATGATAACTCTCGTCCACAAATATATGGAGGGAAGGCTACGAAGAGGATTTGAAAGCAAGGCAGAATTGCAGGAAACCGATTTCAGGAGGTAGATTCGAATCGCCTTTAAAGCACAGGAAAAGCGGCAAAACCTCGACAATGATGCCCTTGGCCAAAAAGGGCGTATGCGTTTTTTCCTGAATATATTCAGGAAAAAACGCATACGCCCTTTTTGGCCAACCAAGCAACCTGGAAAGGCAAATCAGCGCTACAAAGAAGTCTCGCTTCCCATCGGTCAAAAGGGCCATGCTGAATAAAGTGTCAAAACCAGAAATGCAGGACAGGCCATGGAGAAATGGGAGCCTTGCTACGCTGATGGGCGGGCTGTAAATTGCCAACAGCCACTCTGGAGAAGTGTACGGTGTGTCCTGAAACATCTAAAAAACTCAGCTTAGAGAGCATAGGGCACTTCCACTCATGGGCGTATAAATTGGGAAAACTAAAAATCAGCAAGACACAGGCACCCCAAAGTTTAGGGCTGCTCTGTTGACAAGAACCTCCACTTCGTTACACCTTAAACATCCCAGGAAAGAGAAGAATGGATAAAGAAGTTGTGGTCCTTATGTACAATGGAATATCACTCAGCCATGAAATCAACGTCATAAGGCTAGGAGCAGCATGATGAGTGGATTTAGGTACGACGATTCTAAGTGAAATAAGTCACACAGAAAAAGACACTTATCATAAGATATCACTTACAGAGAGAATGTAAAAACCGCTACCCTTGAACTGAATTACAAAACAGAACAGAGTCGCACGTTTAGAAAACACACTATGGCTGCTTAACGGGAAAGGTGAGGTGGGGTGATGCATAAAACAAGGGTTTCAAATTAGCTCAGATACCGTTCCATAAACCCAATATGTAATAGACAAGACCTACTCCTTGCTCAGTGAACTGGACTCAACAACCCCTATTCACCGCCCAGGAATATATCTGACTAGTAAGAATCTTAAAACCTATGTATTGATATCTCTCTGTAAGTGAGTCAAGTGGGTGTAAAGCGGCATAAACACAGCAGTGCAAAGCAGCTAAACCCTATTATAAAAATCAATTACTTTTAAAAACCCGTGAAACAAAGACAGTGAAAGAGAGAGAAATTCTTACAAAATTCGTTCAGGGGCTGCGATGCCACCTGGATTGACCATATCTAGACCCACAGCTGATTGAGACATAAGGGTGGACACTCTTGGGGCTGAGAGGTTTGGTGAGGTTGGGTGAGCTAACGCAGACCCTTTAAAGTAATACGGCGTGGTACCCATCCCATGGGTCCCAAATCTCCAGGTTCCAGGGCATCTTCCTACGTCGAAAACATGCACGAGAAACCCAGAAGATGGTACACCGTGTGACCGGGAAAGGTTTCTAAAACGCACCTCATTTCTCATCTCCTTGTGCTCCGGTTCGCCATTCCAGCCGCTTTACTAGCAATCTCCCTCCTTGGAGAATCAGCACCTTTAACCTCCTGTTCCGTACACGTTGCAATTTGTCCTGAGGATGAACGGGAAGAGGGGGAACCAATGAGAGACTAGCTCTAGGTGTTGGGACAGGCAGAGGTCACTCTATTTTCCCATCAGGAAGAAGAATTAACCACAGGCTCAGCCTGCCGCCCGGAGCCAGAATAGGGCCTGAAGCAATCCTGCGCTTTTGCGGCCAGCTCCCAAGAAAGCGAGTTGAAAAATGGAGCTCAGGGGCACTGCAATTCACAAACCTGCAGAGTTAGAAATGATAACTCTCGTCCACAAATATATGGAGGGAAGGCTACGAAGAGGATTTGAAAGCAAGGCAGAATTGCAGGAAACCGATTTCAGGAGGTAGATTCGAATCACCTTTAAAGCACAGGAAAAGCGGCAAAACCTCGACAATGATGCCCTTGGCCAAAAAGGGCGTATGCGTTTTTTCCTGAATATATTCAGGAAAAAACGCATACGCCCTTTTTGGCCAACCAAGCAACCTGGAAAGGCAAATCAGCGCTACAAAGAAGTCTCGCTTCCCATCGGTCAAAAGGGCCATGCTGAATAAAGTGTCAAAACCAGAAATGCAGGACAGGCCATGGAGAAATGGGAACCTTGCTACGCTGATGGGCGGGCTGTAAATTGCCAACAGCCACTCTGGAGAAGTGTACGGTGTGTCCTGAAACATCTAAAAAACTCAGCTTAGAGAGCATAGGGCACTTCCACTCATGGGCGTATAAATTGGGAAAACTAAAAATCAGCAAGACACAGGCACCCCAAAGTTTAGGGCTGCTCTGTTGACAAGAACCTCCACTTCGTTACACCTTAAACATCCCAGGAAAGAGAAGAATGGATAAAGAAGTTGTGGTCCTTATGTACAATGGAATATCACTCAGCCATGAAATCAACGTCATAAGGCTAGGAGCAGCATGATGAGTGGATTTAGGTACGACGATTCTAAGTGAAATAAGTCACACAGAAAAAGACACTTATCATAAGATATCACTTACAGAGAGAATGTAAAAACCGCTACCCTTGAACTGAATTACAAAACAGAACAGAGTCGCACGTTTAGAAAACACACTATGGCTGCTTAACGGGAAAGGTGAGGTGGGGTGATGCATAAAACAAGGGTTTCAAATTAGCTCAGATACCGTTCCATAAACCCAATATGTAATAGACAAGACCTACTCCTTGCTCAGTGAACTGGACTCAACAACCCCTATTCACCGCCCAGGAATATATCTGACTAGTAAGAATCTTAAAACCTATGTATTGATATCTCTCTGTAAGTGAGTCAAGTGGGTGTAAAGCGGCATAAACACAGCAGTGCAAAGCAGCTAAACCCTATTATAAAAATCAATTACTTTTAAAAACCCGTGAAACAAAGACAGTGAAAGAGAGAGAAATTCTTACAAAATTCGTTCAGGGGCTGCGATGCCACCTGGATTGACCATATCTAGACCCACAGCTGATTGAGACATAAGGGTGGACACTCTTGGGGCTGAGAGGTTTGGTGAGGTTGGGTGAGCTAACGCAGACCCTTTAAAGTAATACGGCGTGGTACCCATCCCATGGGTCCCAAATCTCCAGGTTCCAGGGCATCTTCCTACGTCGAAAACATGCACGAGAAACCCAGAAGATGGTACACCGTGTGACCGGGAAAGGTTTCTAAAACGCACCTCATTTCTCATCTCCTTGTGCTCCGGTTCGCCATTCCAGCCGCTTTACTAGCAATCTCCCTCCTTGGAGAATCAGCACCTTTAACCTCCTGTTCCGTACACGTTGCAATTTGTCCTGAGGATGAACGGGAAGAGGGGGAACCAATGAGAGACTAGCTCTAGGTGTTGGGACAGGCAGAGGTCACTCTATTTTCCCATCAGGAAGCAGAATTAACCACAGGCTCAGCCTGCCGCCCGGAGCCAGAATAGGGCCTGAAGCAATCCTGCGCTTTTGCGGCCAGCTCCCAAGAAAGCGAGTTGAAAAATGGAGCTCAGGGGCACTGCAATTCACAAACCTGCAGAGTTAGAAATGATAACTCTCGTCCACAAATATATGGAGGGAAGGCTACGAAGAGGATTTGAAAGCAAGGCAGAATTGCAGGAAACCGATTTCAGGAGGTAGATTCGAATCGCCTTTAAAGCACAGGAAAAGCGGCAAAACCTCGACAATGATGCCCTTGGCCAAAAAGGGCGTATGCGTTTTTTCCTGAATATATTCAGGAAAAAACGCATACGCCCTTTTTGGCCAACCAAGCAACCTGGAAAGGCAAATCAGCGCTACAAAGAAGTCTCGCTTCCCATCGGTCAAAAGGGCCATGCTGAATAAAGTGTCAAAACCAGAAATGCAGGACAGGCCATGGAGAAATGGGAGCCTTGCTACGCTGATGGGCGGGCTGTAAATTGCCAACAGCCACTCTGGAGAAGTGTACGGTGTGTCCTGAAACATCTAAAAAACTCAGCTTAGAGAGCATAGGGCACTTCCACTCATGGGCGTATAAATTGGGAAAACTAAAAATCAGCAAGACACAGGCACCCCAAAGTTTAGGGCTGCTCTGTTGACAAGAACCTCCACTTCGTTACACCTTAAACATCCCAGGAAAGAGAAGAATGGATAAAGAAGTTGTGGTCCTTATGTACAATGGAATATCACTCAGCCATGAAATCAACGTCATAAGGCTAGGAGCAGCATGATGAGTGGATTTAGGTACGACGATTCTAAGTGAAATAAGTCACACAGAAAAAGACACTTATCATAAGATATCACTTACAGAGGGAATGTAAAAACCGCTACCCTTGAACTGAATTACAAAACAGAACAGAGTCGCACGTTTAGAAAACACACTATGGCTGCTTAACGGGAAAGGTGAGGTGGGGTGATGCATAAAACAAGGGTTTCAAATTAGCTCAGATACCGTTCCATAAACCCAATATGTAATAGACAAGACCTACTCCTTGCTCAGTGAACTGGACTCAACAACCCCTATTCACCGCCCAAGAATATATCTGACTAGTAAGAATCTTAAAACCTATGTATTGATATCTCTCTGTAAGTGAGTCAAGTGGGTGTAAAGCGGCATAAACACAGCAGTGCAAAGCAGCTAAACCCTATTATAAAAATCAATTACTTTTAAAAACCCGTGAAACAAAGACAGTGAAAGAGAGAGAAATTCTTACAAAATTCGTTCAGGGGCTGCGATGCCACCTGGATTGACCATATCTAGACCCACAAATGACTGAGACATAAGGGTGGACACTCTTGGGGCTGAGAGGTTTGGTGAGGTTGGGTGAGCAAACGCAGACCCTTTAAAGTAATACGGCGTGGTACCCATCCCATGGGTCCCAAATCTCCAGGGTCAAGGGCATCTTCCTACGTCGAAAACATGCACGAGAAACCCAGAAGATGGTACACCGTGTGACCGGGAAAGGTTTCTAAAACGCACCTCATTTCTCATCTCCTTGTGCTCCGGTTCGCCATTCCAGCCGCTTTACTAGCAATCTCCCTCCTTGGAGAATCAGCACCTTTAACCTCCTGTTCCGAACACGTTGCAATTTGTCCTGAGGATGAACGGGAAGAGGGGGAACCAATGAGAGACTAGCTCTAGGTGTTGGGACAGGCACAGGTCACTCTATTTTCCCATTAGGAAGCAGAATTAACCACAGGCTCAGCCTGCCGCCCGGAGCCAGAATAGGGCCTGAAGCAATCCTGCGCTTTTGCGGCCAGCTCCCAAGAAAGCGAGTTGAAAAATGGAGCTCAGGGGCACTGCAATTCACAAACCTGCAGAGTTAGAAATGATAACTCTCGTCCACAAATATATGGAGGGAAGGCTACGAAGAGGATTTGAAAGCAAGGCAGAATTGCAGGAAACCGATTTCAGGAGGTAGATTCGAATCGCCTTTAAAGCACAGGAAAAGCGGCAAAACCTCGACAATGATGCCCTTGGCCAAAAAGGGCGTATGCGTTTTTTCCTGAATATATTCAGGAAAAAACGCATACGCCCTTTTTGGCCAACCAAGCAACCTGGAAAGGCAAATCAGCGCTACAAAGAAGTCTCGCTTCCCATCGGTCAAAAGGGCCATGCTGAATAAAGTGTCAAAACCAGAAATGCAGGACAGGCCATGGAGAAATGGGAGCCTTGCTACGCTGATGGGCGGGCTGTAAATTGCCAACAGCCACTCTGGAGAAGTGTACGGTGTGTCCTGAAACATCTAAAAAACTCAGCTTAGAGAGCATAGGGCACTTCCACTCATGGGCGTATAAATTGGGAAAACTAAAAATCAGCAAGACACAGGCACCCCAAAGTTTAGGGCTGCTCTGTTGACAAGAACCTCCACTTCGTTACACCTTAAACATCCCAGGAAAGAGAAGAATGGATAAAGAAGTTGTGGTCCTTATGTACAATGGAATATCACTCAGCCATGAAATCAACGTCATAAGGCTAGGAGCAGCATGATGAGTGGATTTAGGTACGACGATTCTAAGTGAAATAAGTCACACAGAAAAAGACACTTATCATAAGATATCACTTACAGAGGGAATGTAAAAACCGCTACCCTTGAACTGAATTACAAAACAGAACAGAGTCGCACGTTTAGAAAACACACTATGGCTGCTTAACGGGAAAGGTGAGGTGGGG